>NW_004949102.1:17623-25388 GCF_000317375.1 Microtus ochrogaster | reverse complement strand
AGTAAGTTGGAATTTAAAATTTTTTCTATTAAAAATTTCCACCTCCTCCCCATCTCCCTTTTCCCTCCCCCCCCACTCCTCATGCCCTACTCCCCTCCCCTTCCCTCTCCAGTCCAAAGAGCAGTCAGGGTTCCCTGTGCTTTATAATTCTTGTCAAATATTTCTATTATAATAAATGGATCCTTGTTGGGCCGTGGTGGCCCACGCCTTTAATCCCAGCACTCAGGGAGCAGAGGCAAGTGGATCTCTATGAGTTCAAGGCCAGCTTCGTCTACAATGTGAGTATAAAAACAGGCTCCAAAGCTACCGAGAAATCCTGTCTTGAAAAACCAAACAATAATAATAATAAATGGATCCAAAGATGGATCATTTAATTGTCAGTATTACGGTTCTTTCCTGAGCATGTAAGATGGCATCATGTCTGTGAAAACATTGGCCACATCAACTGAAACAAACTTACACTTACCTTATGACCCTGCAATCCCACTCCAAACACATGCGCATGCACTAAACATGTAAACATGTAAAACTTTCACTAAACATGTAAAAAGATTCATCATGGTACCATTATTCCACATTACCACTATGTTACCAATTTTTACAGTACAGTTATCATGTGATAGCTCCAATAACCCATCAACATTAAAAACAAAAAATATTAGTCATGGTTTAGTCACATAGTGAAGTAAGAAAAGCCAGAACAATGAAAAACATGATTTAGATTAATCTTACAATATAATGATTTTTAAATTGATTTTATTGAGCTATACATTTTCTCTGCCTCCCTCGCTCTCCCCTCCCCTTCAACTCTCTCCCATGCTCCCCATGCTCCCAGTTTACTTAGGAGATCTTGTCTTTTCTACTTCCCATGTAGATTAGATCCATATATGTTTCTTTTAGAGTCATCATTGTTGTCTAAGTTCTCTGGGATTATAAATTGTAGACTGGTTTTTCTTTGCTTTGCATCTAAAAGTCACTTATGAGTGAGTACATATGGTATTTGCCTTTCTGTGTGTGGGTTACCTCACTCAATATGATGCTTTCTAGCTCCATCCATTTGCCTGCAAATTTCAAGATGTCATTTTTTCTGCTATGTAGTACTCCATTGTGTAAATATACCACAGTTTCCTTATTCATTCTCCAGTTGAGGGGCAGTTAGGTTGTTTCCAGGTTCTGGCTATGACAAACAATGCTGCTATGAACATAGTTGAGCACATGTCCTTGTGGTACTATTGAGCATCCTTTGGATATATACCCAGAAGTGGTATTGCTGGATCTCGAGGTAGATTGTTTTCTAATTTTCTGAGAAATTGCCATACTGATATCCACAGGGGCTGTACCAATTTACATTCCTATCAGCAATGCAGGAGTGTTCCCTTTACCCCAAATCCTCTCCAGCATAAGTTGTCATCAGTGTTTTTGATCCTGGCCATTCTTACAGGTGTAAGATGGAATCACAGAGTTGTTTTGATTTGCACTTCTCTGATGGCTAAGAATGTTGAACATTTTTTAAGTGTCTTTCAGCCATTTTAGAAGCAAAAATATATAAAATGGAAAAAAGAAAGCATATTTAACAAATGGTGCTGGCATACTGGATATCAACATGTAGAAGAATGAAAATAGATCAGTATCTATCAACATGCACAAATCTCAAGTCCAAATGGATCAAAGACCTCAACATAAAGCCAACCACACTGAGCCTTATAAAAGAGAAAGTGGGAAGTACACTTGAACGCATTGGCACAGGAGACCACTTCCTAAATATAACCCCAGTAGCACAGACACTGAGAGAAACAACTAATAAATGGAACCTCCTGAAACTGAAAAACTTCTGTAAAGAAAAGGACACAATCAACAGGATATAATGTTTAAGGGATAGAAGCCCACTGAAATACAAAATACTAGAGATTCCATTTATATTAAGTTAAAATAAATAATAAACAAAAATAATCTGTAATACTAGAAATTAGAATATAGATTACCTTTGAGAAGGTGTGGCTGTACTTTCTGGAACACTGTTAAGGTTCTATTTCTTGATTTTTCTGCATAGGTATATATTTTTATATGTATGAAATTTACTGAGCTGATAGCTATATTATGTTTGTGTACTATGTGCATATGCATTTCAATAAATGGCTTCAAATTAAGCTACTTGAAATTCATTTCCAATTTTAATAGGGTCCAAGTTGGTTTATTTATGTTCATCTAACATGCTTACCAAGTAAAACATTGTGTGTGTTTACTGTCTCACTTTTGTAATTTTCAGGGAAGGCAGAAGTTGGGTCAATTGTGCACATCACAGACTAAAGGCAGATGAACGAAGTTACCTTTTCTGGGTCACACATAATTATGATATCCTGCCTGACAATATTTAAAGTTCCCAAAGAATTTTTAGAACTGAATCAACTAGGATTTTTGAACTTTGCCTTGTGCCATTTGGGATGAAAGAAAAGAGAAAAATGCTGGTCACAAATCAAGCTGATGGGCGCCAAGTCAGAGATGAGTTCCTTCTCTTGGGGGCTTAATACCTATATCAAAAATTACCTTGGTGAGCAGAGTGACGTTTCGTCCCCCTCCATTTTTTGAGCTTTGGTGAATGATGAAAAAAATCATAAACTATTGCTAGCACCAGATATTTTATATAAATGCAGCTACTTGATTTGCTTTTTGAATAAAGTGCTTTGGAAATTAATTGTTCTCTTTATATCTATTGTTGACCAAAGAATTCCATCTGCTAACTGGGCCACTGAGGCTGTGATAAATTGTTGCCACGGTGTCTTTTGATGCCTTATGCAGAGAGGCAAACTGCCTAACACTCCAAACCGGTTCTCTTTCTACTATGAAACATATTGTCTGACATTATATTAAGTAGCTTGAAAATACTGTAACCATTGATGCTAGTTGTTATTAAAGTATCTTCAAATCAATGGAAGAAATTAATAAACAGAAAACTCACTCTTAGGCCGTTTTCTAGTTAAGAAAAATAAATTAGCACTCTCAGCAGGGGGACAACCACAGACTGTGTGGGACTCCTTTGTCAAAGATAGACTTCACTCTCAATGTTAATTTAATTTGCATGTACTTCTGAAGAACTCGTTTATCACCTTACTATGCATATACCTTGGATAATATTTATGCTTCCATATAAGTTTTAATAAAATATGCTACTTTCTCTGGAATAATAATTTAGAATGAGTTAATATAAGAAATAACCAAAGGAAAATTCGGTGATTTTGCATAAAGCCATCATACATCATCTCAAAGATTATGTTTCAGTGTTATGATCAATGTTTGAGAACAAGCAATTTTCCAACACATTTTCTCCTCTCCTTGTATTCTTTATGATGTCCCCAGTTTCTCTTTGATTCCTCCAATGCGTGCTGTTTTCAGTCTTCCAGCAGTCATGCATTGGGGGAGCTCGGAGGACTTAAGAAGAAGAAAAGAGCTGATTAGCCTTGCAGAATGTGAGCAGCATCGCTGATGTTGCATGGGCAAAGGTCTGCATGAGGATAAATACAGTCAGCTCTTAAACGGATGCTCTCAACAGGCAATCCAATCAGAAAAGGAGATGCATTCTGAACCTGCCCTTGACTTTCCACCCCAGCTGAAACTGTTGCTCAGAGGTCTCCTCCTATCTTGCTTCCCCTATGTCCTCTGAGCTCCACATTGCTCCCTGGTTAAGCAAGAAGGATCTAGTTTTTCTTGGGTATCTGAGTGGTTTTTTTGTTTCCTTTTCTGCATAAATCGTGTCCATTCCCATTTTGGTTGAGCAAGTGACTGAGGTGGGCCAACTCTAGGTAAGCCCTCTCTATTCTTACTGTTTTTTGAGATGAAGTCCCACTATATCATAACTAGGGCAGGCCTTAGCTCATAGGCATGTTCTACTATGCCCATCTAGATGCGGAACTTGAATAAAACCCATGACATGCTGATGAGTGTGTATGGTTCAGATCCTAACCAACCGCATTTTCTATGGGGTTTTCCCGATTTTTAAAGATCCGATGTAGCAAATCTCAAAAGTGAGGAGGTGAAGCTGATTGCTAATAGAGGGTGGACAGCACTATTTTTTTTTTCCATTGGAAAAAAACTGCTCTTCCCACTCCTGCTCTTGTTGCCAGGCACAGGGCTACAGAAAGTGGCCTTTTTAGTCATCATAGAGTCATCGTTTTATTGGAGTTCCCCAGCGTTCCTCAAAAAAGCCTTTACAATTCTGTCTCAAAATGGACTAGGGTCATTATTTGGATTTTATTTCTTTTTCATGTTATATTTTTATTTCTAAGCTTAAGGGTTAAAAATGTACATTCTAATGACAGGCTGCTGAGGTAGTGGTAACACAGTTTGACTGATTGCCTTGCTTGAAAAATTTTGAGTCTTCACACATTTTCTTATGTTTTTTTTTTTTTTTTTTTTTTTTTTTTCCTGGATGGATCATCACCATCTAATCTCAGTGCTCAGGTCTTGATTCTGAGAATGGCACTTCCAGAAAACCCTCTCCCCATGATAAACATGGAGGGTGACATTTAGTACTTGTGATTTCGTTCTTTAACTAGTTTTCTGCTGCAGTCACACCCGTGCAGGGTCATTGGTCATTCTAATATCGGGTCCATTCATGATTTTTTCTCTCTCCGTGATAGAAAACTGCCTATATTAAAAAATGCTACAAGGAGCAGCGGGTTCTGTGCTACCTGCTGCCATTTGAGTAAATAATGCTTTTTTAAAAAATAAAGATTGTGCGATTTAAAGGTCACATTATAACGACTCACTTTCGTCTTTAATGGGACCAGCCATCAAAGATGGAGCTGGCGGTGAGTCCTGAATGGAAAAGACCTGCGCTTCTGATTTTCACCTGTTCTCCTTGGCAACCCTTCCTGAGAACAGTGTGATCGAAATTCCAGGACTAAGTAGTCAGTGCTACAATACACTTTCCAGCATGCTGAGAACCAGCGAGCGAAGGAAATTAAAGCACTGATGGTTTCCTACGAAATATTTAATAAATTATTTCCTGGAACAAAACTGAAGCTGAAAACAGCTGTTATGACTTTAAAAAAAAATACTTTTACCACATTTAGACCAGGACAAACATCCAAAGTTAAGTTCTTTACACTGACGGTATAACCTCAGTGTGTCTGAAGATATGTGTGTGTATATATAGCATAGTCTGGTTTTTGACTCAGATACTCACTATGTAGCCCAGGCTATTCTTGAGTTCATGATTCCCCTGGCTCAGCTTCTCAAGCACTGCAATTTATAGGCATGCACCACGATGTCCCACCTTGGAAACAGTAGTGACTCTCCTCTAGGCACAAAGTTTAGGGCTTTAGTGGGGTTAGTTCATTCCATCCTCATGGCACAGGTAGGTATCTTGAACTCCTTTTTGCGGATGAGAAACTGGATGAGGAACCGGATCCTTGACCCAGTTCTTTAGATCACAGAGCCTGGGCTGTTGGTGATGTTGGCTAATTTCTTACCTTTTATTATTTATTTATACATATCTACAAATGTATTGCTTCCCACAGTTAAAACACATTTTTTCTATTGTTTTATTCATGTATACATTTATTTTTTACTGTTTAATCTCTGGGGGGAAGTAATAATAGATAGGAAAAAAGTTGTCCCATCTAAAATAGATAAGGAGGCGCTGCAGTAAAGGACCTGTCCTTGACTTGGATCCCATCAATAGTACCACCAAGTGCAGCTGTAGCACACAGTGGAAACCAGAAAATGGGCATCAGTACATCCATGCCTATTTGATTAAACCACTTTTACAAGCACTCTGTGTGCCGTAGTATGTGAAAGGCTCATAGTCATTCCTGCAAATGGAAGCTACTAATCTATTCAAGTATTTCAGTTTGCATATATATGAATATATTAATATATAATATAAATATATATGACTTTCATGACATACTTGCAAAGATTTTCTCATACTCAAGTCATTAAAATCTTTTGATATTTTCTCCTAGTATCTATTTCTTTTGGAGTATATGTTTCTGTATCTGGTAAGACAGATTCTAATTTACTATTTCCCCTGCCCTCTAAAGGTCCAGCTACAGAGGTAACTAACTACTCATGAACAGTTAGCCCTTACCTATTGGTCAGAATGCCATGTTGTCATGTACTTACACTTGGCTTTTGACTATATTTTATTCTGTCTTCCTTTTAGTTTCTTCCTGACCAATGGCCAAAATGATGGAATTTAGATGTAAAATTTAAAACTACGTAAACATTGGTTTAATCTTGCTAAGCATAAATAGCACCCCTCCTCCCCAAGTTCAGCATGCTCCTGTGTAAGACCCTCGTTGAAGAGCTTCTGACTATTAGAAACACGGTGTAAGTTGGTGGATTGTCCCATGAAGGGGTGAGTACATGCCTTTCCTGAAGGTGTTTCCATCGGGGTTTCAACACACTTTTCTGTCCCAAAACATCTAAACCATCAGATGTTGTCAAGTAAAAAGAATTTTTCAAGAACTTCTACGTACTTCATTATGTACTATGAGGCTTTGAGAAATTGCTTAAGCTTCTTCAATTGTTTTCTGTATTCTAAGAAAGACATGGCATTTACCTGATAAGTTGAACTAATTATTACATGAAATAATCCACATAAAATACTACACATGTATCTTATTTGTACCCTTTACTTGTTAGATGTTAGTTATTATGTTTTGGGGGGAGGGCAGGGTCTCTCTTTATAAGCCCTGACTGTTCTGGAACTCAGTATATAGACCACAGGCTGGCCTCAAACTCACATAGATCTGTGAGTGCTAGGATTAAAAGCATGTGCCACAATTCTGGGCTTTGCTAGTGTATTTTAAAGAAGTGATTTAATAAGGGAGAGAAGCATATCTTTTGATCTAGATAATGATCACTTATAGAACACATTACTTCCAGGTACGTTGACAGAGATTTTTGTCTTGCCTGGTCATGTAGTCATTCAGTCCCAAAGAAACATACAGAAGTCTACATTAATTATAAACTAGTTGGCTAGCACATCAGGTTTTCTTATTAATTTACATCTTAAATTAGCCTATTATTCTTGTCTATGTTAGCCATATGGCTTCATACCTTTTATCAGCGAGGCATTCTCATCTTGCTTTCTCTGTGTCTGGGTTACCATAGTAGACTGAGTCTTTCCTCTTCCCAGAATTCTCCTGTTCTCGTTGCTCTGCCTCTACTTCCTGCCTGGTCACCCTGCCCATTCTTCCTGCCTGGCTACTGGCCAATCAGCATTTTATTAAAGCAATACAACTGATAAATCTTTACAGGGTGCAAGATCATTGTCCCATAGCACAGGTAGTTAGAAAACTTATAAATACAAATTTGTTTACGAACATTCATGTATAGCACTGCTTTGAGGTATATTTGGAAAATGCAACTAATTATTAGACGTTCTGATTTCTGATAATTGTGTGATCTGATAAGAATAGATATTATAGAATATAAGATATCCTTCTCTTCTTGTTTTTGAATATGTAAGTTCTCCATTCTCAGTTCTTTTGTAGGATTGGGGTTCACCCAGAGGCAGGCCTTTATGTCACAAATCTGGTGTAAATGTGTGTGTGTGTGTGTGTGTGTGTTCATTTGTACAAACTTGGGTCATGAAACTATAAAAGAGGCCACAATAGGGGAGGAAGGAATCCTCATAGAGGTAAGAAATAGAACCTAGCCGGGCGGTGGTGATGCACGCCTTTAATCCCAGCACTTGGGAGGCAGAGGCAGGCGGATCTCTGTGAGTTTGAGGCCAGCCTGGTCTACAGAGCTAGTTCCA
>NW_004949102.1:0-17523 GCF_000317375.1 Microtus ochrogaster | reverse complement strand
AAAAAAGAAATAGAGGCTGATGGAATGCATAAACCAATTCAGCAGAAAGGGGACTAACTGGACAAAGAGAAAGCCAGATGGGGAGGGAAAGAGGAAGGGAACAAGTGAAAACAAAGTACCCCAGTCTATCTGCATGGTGATGCCATGATGAAGCCAATTCTTTCATTATACCCTGGGGAAAGAATAAAGAACGCCCTTAAAGTCTAACGTTACATTTCTCTTCAACCCTAAGATTCCACGCGGCCGTGGGATCTGCATGCAGCTGAGCGGTTTCAGCTTATTTCCTGAATACTTTAAATCCATTTCCTTGAGGAACATGCAGGGATGAGACTGAAACAGAGATTGAACAAGAGAGCTGGTTTTCTTACAAAGGCGTCCTTCTTCTCTCCTGTGCTTCCCATCTTGTCCCGGAGAAAACCGCTGAGCACGGAGAATCGCTGCCTGCCCGGCATAGCTCCCCCATACAGCTGAAAGTCAGCTCAGAGCCGCATTTCCTTTGAGTCATTACATCTTTACATCAACAGGATAATATTAAGCATTTAAAACTGTGCTTGAGATAAACATTAGCATGCATTAGGAAAAGACGCAGAGCCACCCTGAGCTTCAGCTAGGTGGGCCCACCTGTCTGAACACAGCTCCTTTCTGTCTTTTTTTTTTTTTTTTCAGATGGTGGCCAGAACCTAAATATTTTCCTGCAGCGTGGGCTTCCTTACCCTTTCTCTGAAGCTTGCCTTCTTATCACGTGGCTGCCTGTCACTATGTGGTGGACCTCTATGCTGGCAACTCAAATGGCAAGGCTCTGGATGTTTGAGGAGACTTACAGATTGACTGCCCTCGGGTCTTTTTTTTTTTTCTGAAACTCTAATAAAGTTATCCTCAAGAGTAAAAGAAAAGAATACATTTCAAATATATATATATATATATACACACACACATATATATATGTGCCCCAGAGACCAGCCAAGAAAACTTCCAAGTCTAGAGATGAATTTGTCAGGCTGTGACTGAGGTGCAACGGAAGGGAATAAGACATGAAAAGTATACAGAAGGGTAAGCCATGGTGGACTCTGGCTTCTCCGTGATGACAAGAAGGCGTTTAGAATTGATCATGACCTTACGTTTACCTTGCAAGTTGCTAGAAGCTCAGGATTTTTCTTAGGAAGATCGATAATAATGTCAGTAGTATCTAAATCAGCTGACCAACCAGGATCGAGATCCAGAGTCACACGGAAGTCCATTAGCTTGCATCGTCACACAGTCCTCAACAGAAACAAATTTATGCTTACATAATTTCCATACATGAGAACCAGTAGTACAGGATAATTATGGCAGCGTTTGGAATCACATGGCCTTCAGTTTGACTGTCGTGTACTTATTAAGTATGTGAAATCTGTCAGGTTGCCATAGCTTTGGAGATAGATTTGCCTGATCTTTAAAATGCCGATTATCACTGCTGTGTCCATGGGACGCTTAGATGATGTCAAAGCACTTCGCTGTGACATCTAAGGAGAACTGGGCCACAACGGTGTTTCTCACATGATAGTAGAGCACAGACAGGACCGCTAGAAAACCCAAGGCAGACAACCAACGCGCGCCTCATTCCCCCTGTAGTGTCTAGGGATTCTACCTCAAGAACTTCAGCTATCTACATACACCCACACGCAGGCAGACATACAGTGATGATCACTGCAGCATTATTTTTAAATTTTCTGAAGCAAATCCTATGAGCTTATCTCGGGTATTTATAGACTTGTCCAGAGGACCGCTGAGTTGAGGCTCATTTTGAAAGTGAGGTAAAGCCCTTGTAGAGTGACACAGAGAAATACTAAAAGGTTAAGCCAGTAAATACGTTGCAGAAGACTGTGATCCTGTGGGGGCATCCATGGAAATGCCATGTTCCCAACATAGCTCTCAGTACAGTTGTTATTGTAAAGAGGAAGTTGGTTAGGAATCCTACTAATGTACCCATTTTAAACAGGAAAAAAAATTTGTTATCATCGGCATGGATACATTTTGCAGTGAGGAGCTATATAGATTTCAGTTAAAATGTTACCAGTTCTCCCAGTAATGGAGGCCTTTTAATAGCAGTGATGTGCCACACTAAAAATAATACTGCTGTTCAACTCTGCAGAGAGCAGACTGAAGGCAACAACATGGCAGCAGCAAGAGTAGTTACTAGGCCATTGAAGGAATGATGGAGGCTTATGCAGAGTTACAGCGGGAAATGGAAAGCAAGTGGCCTGAGACTTTTTCTGCTCAAGGTAAAGTCAATGGTGTCTGACAAATCCTCAGTGTCAGTAAAGAAGTATCGAAGATAATTCCAAATATCTTTGCTCCGTGCAATAGGCAAGGTAGTTTTCTGACAAGCTCTCTTCTCCTGCCCATATGTTTCTCATGTCCCTCTGCTTCCTATGCACTTGTCTAGTATATGCGCGATCCACAAACAGCCAGTTCATAAAATACAATTTTGGATTGAATGCGTAAATTGCCATCAGAGGGAAGAGAAAAAGAGGAAGTCTGAGCACGAAACAACTGCATCTTAGATGTTTACTACCTTTGATATGAAGATCAAAAGATAGCCTCATAGACCTGGGAAAGCCTGCAGAAACCATCAAGAGCTCAGATCGTCGGTGTGAACACCCTGAGCAGACCATCCAAGAAAGCAGGTGGTTTTCAAAAAGCTTTAGATATTCTCCAAGCCGAATGCGTGTAATCCGAACCCAGCCGAATTACGTTTTGTGTCTGCGCCATGAGCTTCTTAGTGTTTGTTGTGACTTAACATATTTAAACAGTTTCCTTTGGATTAATCGAATTTCAGGTTTAAGAATTCATCAACGTTGCACACAACTTAAGTGAGCCCTTTTGAACTGCAGTAATGACTTATACACGTCAGCTGTTTCTTCAGTTACAAAAGATGGCGCAAGTGTTGGTTTTTGGCATTGACATAGGGATTAGGGTACAGCTTTAACCGATTAAAGTATTTAATTCTTTACCAACTTCAACTTAAATATTTACTTTACAACTGCGTACAAAGTTCAAAGGAAAAACAAAAAGGTAAAATTTGGTGCCACCTCGTGGCCAATTTGTAAATTGCAGAATAGGCACAGTATGAGGGGAAAAAGAATTTCAAATAAAGACGAATTACAATCCACAGACACCTTCTTATTTAGCTTCTCTAGGATTGCGAATTATAAGCTCACTGTCCTTTAATTATGGCTAGAAACCAAATATGAGTGAGTACATCCCATGTTCCTCTTTTTGGGTCTGGCTTACCTCACTCAGGATAGTGTTTTCTATTTCCATCCATTTGTACGCAAACTTCAAGAAGTCCTTGTTTTTTACTGTTGAGTAGTACTCTAATATGTATATATTCCATACTTTCTTCATCCATTCTTCTATTGAAGATTCACCAAGGCCAGCTGGCCTGAGTCTGAAAAAGCATGGGATAAAACCGGACTTGCTGAACATAGCGGACAATGAGGACTACTGAGAACTCAAGAACAATGGCAATGGGTTTTTAATCCTACTGCACGTGCTGGCTTTGGGGGGGGGCCTGGGCAGTTTGGATGCTCAACTTACTAAACCTGGATGGAGGTGGGCGGTCCTTGGACTTCCCACAGGTCAGGGAACCCTGATGGCTCTTCAAGCTGATGAGGGAGAGAGACTTGATCAGGGGAGGGGGAGGGAAATGGGAGGCGGTGGCGGGGAGGAGGCAGAAATCCTCAATAAATAAATAAATTAAAAAAAACAATCCACAGACACAATAAGTGATTTGGAATCATACTTAACTGAAATGAGGAATTAGAAAATGAATTAAAAGATAGAAGTAGGAGCCTAAGAGGCCGAGAGACGGCTGCTTGCTGCTCTTGCAGAGAACCTGGGTTCTGATCCAGCACCTGCATCAGACAGCTCACAACTTTAAATCCAGAGCTCCAAGACATTTCACGCCTTCTGCTAGCTTCTGCCAGGTTGTGCATGTAGGCACACACACACACGTTTAAGTAAAATAAATCACAAAAGAACGATGATGCTGTCCACATGCTGAGCAGAAAGAGGGAGAATTTTTTATTATTTTAAGATCTAAACACCAGATACAATGATTTGGAAACTTCTACAGTAGACAAGTAATATTTTCACACTGAATTAAATACTTGTCTCCATTTACAGAACCTGGTGAATTTTAAGTCACTTCGAGGGCTAAGTATGGAACATATCCCTAGGTTCCCAAGTTAGAAGTGAATATCTCTAGTAAATAGAGTGAAGATATTGGTGTGCATGTACATTGAAATTTATCCCCCCAACCACAGGAACATTCTATCTAATACCAGAAAGTATTTATCTTCTGGGGAAAGCAGTGACCATATGTATTAAGGAACACCGCTTTTTGAACAAGTATTCCTTTATTAAGGTTTCCCACTCAGGACTTGAAGTTTTTGAGAATGATGCTTGGTTGTTGAGCAAGACAGGTAAAGAACAGCTCTGCTTTCAGTACAGTGGAGAAATGCTCTATCTTACGTTGAAGTCTGGGCAGGCCATCCAGGTCTGCAGCACAGGTACTCTGGTGCCATCTGGGATCATCTGTCTGTGGCTTGGTGGCTTAAACATGAAGCTATCCCTTACAGTGCATGGTGGCTGCCCAGTTGCTCATCATCCAGACTTTACACATATCCAATTTTGTTTTTCTGAGACATGGCTTGTTGTATAGCCTCGGCTACACTGGAACTTACTCTGTAGACCAGATTGGCCTTAAACTTGGAGATCTGCCTCTGGCTCCCAAGTGCTGGATTAAAGGGACGTGCCATCATGGCCAACTTTAACACATCCACTTCTAATACTGTGTGAGTCAAATGGGTAAAGAGGGTGCCAGATCTGACTATTAATTCTTACGCCTTACTCTGCCCCACATTTTTGCCTCTTTTCTATGAAAGCCGCTGCTTCCAATGGCATAAAAACATCACTAATATACACCACAGACAGTATATTTATATTGTCTAATTTATTTATACTAATATTTTGATGCAAAAAAGCTAATATGATCTCTCTCATATAAGCAGTGGTCTAGAAAGTGGTGGTTGCAAACTGTAAAGATTTACCAAGGAGCGTGAAGAGAATCCCACAATCCAACAGTCTGCCTTACTTGATCTAAGCTGTAGTTTATACTTTAGTTCCTTCTCAGTGATTCTAGATGCAGCAAGATTTGGAATCATCATCTTAGCTCTTCGTAGATATCAGCATCACCCGGGGAACTTCTAAATGTACAGTAGAGCCCACTCTTCACCTTAGTCCCTATTTCATCATAACACAGGGAGCCTGCAGTGAAGTGTGGCTCTCTCGTTCTCATCCCACCGGTTACATACACACACACACACACACACACACACACACACACACACACACACACACACAAATACACACACATACATACACATACACACATACACACACATACACACACATACACACACATACACACATATACACACACATACACACACACATACACACACACACACGCACACACACCTTGAATGATTCTAATTGAGAACAGCTATACATTAAATAGGATTTTTCTGTGATTTTTTTTCTGGTCATTGTACATGTATTGAGTCATACTTGAATATACACAACTATTCCGATGTATAAATGAAAATTCTGACATAGAAACTGGCAATTCTATTGCATATATAGTAAAGTTTAGTACTTCCCACATGGGCATCTCTTTTAAAAATCTTAAATTTCCTCCAACTTTAGAGGCAATGCTAGCTTCAAAACTAAAATTATCATTAATTCTTTAAAAACTATCATATTGCATATCATGTTTAGATGTAGTTTCCCAATACTTTCAATTGTTAAGTATGTTTGAACAACTTGTTTACCTTTGATTGGTAAATATTTGCCATTTTGTTATCTGAAGGTCTTAGAGACAGTTTTATCAAAGGACAGGCTCTTAGAAGCCAAGGCTGTCTCCACACTTAAAGATTCTGAGCTAATCTGGGACTTTATTCTATTTTCTATTTAAACCTCTCATCCCCTCTACATACTGTGTGTGTCTCTGACAGCCTAGTGTTACTTGACTATTACAAAGCCACTAAGAACTTTATGATTTGACCCAACCGGAGTTTATCAATGAAGTCATCAGTGTCCTTTTGGTAGCCAATGTGGGATTTTTCCTAACAGGATTGTACTTTTCAATCATACAAGCATGTTAATTAACGGATTATTTGAGACATTTATATATATATATTTTTTGTTGTGACTTTAGCCCTTAATGGCCGAACCATCTCTCCGGCCCAGTTGGGACACTTTTAATTTAGAGACATTTAATCACAGACTCAAGTACCATCCCAGTCCAGTTCCAGCTGGAGGCAGTAGCATCCTATGGAGGAGGGAGGTTGACAGATTACATGAGGTCAGAAATCTGGAAACTGTTGGGGCCGCAGGGATGAGCCCACTGTTAATAGCTTGAGCAAGGTAACTCATAAGGAGTTAAAAAAAATCATCATTGGTGTGAAATCTTTCAGTTGATCTTTTTCATATTTCACTGCAGAGATTCCTATTGTAAAGTCCATATGGGAAATAAAATTGTGTCTTTCCAAACCTAGTAGTCCAAGAATAAATAAAGGAATGAATGATTCTGGAAATGTCCTGGGTAGCTGGGTATCAAGATGGTTAGTAACTGCCTAGTAGGTAATAGACACTTGACTTAAATCCCAGCACGTCCTGCTGATCTCATCGTAAGATTCTGCTCTGCCTTTCCTCCACACCACTATGACAGGAAAGGATTTTTCAGTAATATTTTCAGTAATATTTTCATCAACGCCTTCACAATGAATTGTTTTTCGCCTGGATGACTACAATAAGAAAAATTGATATTTGTAATTCATTTGTACCATTTTTTTGCTTTATTTTGGCTTTAGACTTTCCATCAAAAGTTTTAGCTTGCTTTAAAAAGTTGCAGGTAATTTTCAAGGTGTGATGGGAATTTCCAAGATCTGATAAAATTTTAGTGGAAGCCTGACATAAGTGAAATGAAGTGCTCTTGGAAAAGGCTCTTTGTTTATTTTTATTGTTTAAATTTATTAGATTTTTTAAAAATACCAATCCAAGTCCTACTTCCTCCTCTCCTCCCATTCCCTCCACATACCCTCCCAATCCACCCCTATCTAATCCTCAGAGTGGTTAAGGCACATTGCTTTGTGGAAGGTTTGAGGCTCTCCCTACTATATCTAGACTGAGCAAGGTATTTATCCGAAGAGAATAGGATCCCCAAAAGCCAGTACAAGCAGTAGGGATAAATCCTGGTGCCACTGCCAGTGGCCCCTCAGTCTGCTCCAGTCATACAACCGTCACCCACATTCAGAGGGACTAGTTTGGTCCTAAGCTTGTTCTGTCCCTGTCCTGCTGGAGTAGGTGAGCTCCCATTAGCTCAGGTAGACTGTTTTAATGGGTGAACCCATCATGGTCTTGACCTGTTTGCTCATATTCTCACTCCTCCCACTCTTTAACTGGACTTTGGGAGCTCAGTCGAGTGCCCCGATGCAGGTCTCTGCCTCTGTTACCTTCAGTTGCTGGATGAAGATTCTATGGTGATATTTAAGATATTCATCAGTCTGATTACAGAGCAAGTCAAGATGGGGCCCCCAGGAGAGGCTCTCTTTGCAGTACATTCTTGATCACATAATTACATTTATAAATGAAAGTCTGATTTGAAAATTTTACTGTTATAACAGACTTATGAGATTTTTGTAGGAGAACTCAACTGAATTTGATTTTTAATGATCGTTCTAATGAATGATTTATAAAAAAAAAACTCCAGAAATTTATAAATGTATTTGCAAAATACCTTAAGAGCCCAAAATTTCCTTGTGTTGTAGATTTATGTGGGAAGGTGTCATTTTTTCCATTTGAGTAAATAAAATATATCCCATTAGACATTGTTGAATATGTGTACAGAATTGAATAGTTTCTCTAAAAGTTAAGAAAAATGAGTGCGTGAGGTCCTGTGTTACACTGTATGGCTTGTGTTTGTGTGGTCCTGAGTTACATCGTGTGGCTTGTGTGTGTGTGGGGTCCTGAGTTACATCGTGTGGCTTGTGTGTGTGTGGGGTCCTGTGTTACACTGTGTGGCTTGTGTTTGTGTGGTCCTGAGTTACATCGTGTGGCTTGTGTGTGTGGTCCTGTGTTACACTGTGTGGCTTGTGTGTGGGGGGAGGGTCCTGTGTTACATTGTGTGGCTTGTGTGTGTGTTTGGTCCTGTGTTACATTGTGTGGTTTGTATGTATGTGTGTGTGGTCCTGTGTTACATTATGTGGCGTGTGTGTGTCTGTGTGGTGCTATATTACAGTGTGACTTGTGTGTGGGGGGTGGTGGTTCTGTTTTACTTTGTGTGGCTTGTGTGTGTGTGTGTGTGTGTGTGTGTGTGTGTGTGTGTGTGTGGTCCTGTGTTACACTGTGTGACTTGTGTGTGTGAAGTCCTGCGTTACATTGTGTGGCTTGTGTATGGGGTCCTGTGTTACACTGTATGACTTGTGGTAGGGGGAGTCCTGTGTTACGTTTGTGACTCGTGTGTGTGGTGTCCTCTGTTACATTGTGTGCCTTGTGTGTGTGGTCCTGTGTCACACTGTATGGCTTGTATGTGTGTGTGATCCCGTGTTACGTTTTGTGGGTTGTGTGGGTGAGGTCCTGTGTTACACTATGTGACTTGTGTATCTTACTCAGACACTGTTTCCCCTCCCCCATGGCAGCTCTTCATGCTTCATGCTGTCATAGAAGGAAAAAGATTTCTCTTTCTCTCAAGAAGAAATGGGCTGCTACCAGCCTCTCTCTGCCTCTCTACATGGAGGAACCCTGGCTTGTCTAACCAGTGTGTTTTGGAATAATTTAATATGCTCGGCTCTAGGTCTTCGTGTTCTCTCATCTGACTGTGCCCGTGAGAGTTCTGCCCTGGCCCTCTCTCACACAGAACACCTACTAATATATTAACTGCAGATTGTCCTTCAATGTTTGCCAGGCTCAAGGCTTTTCCAGGATGTCATTGCATTTTTCCTAGTTCACTTAAACTTCTGTTCTCCCAGATAAATATTTTATTTCTCTTCTCTTCTCCCATCAAATTTCCAACTCTCCGTCCCAGAACTACATTATTGACCTGCAGTCTTGATTCTAACGTTGCTGAGAAAATATAGATGCCACAAAGAGCATCTGCAGGCTGGTATTAGCTCATCTGCAAGCACACCCATGTCGCAGCCTACACGCTACCTTCCTTTTGCTGAAAGACCAGTTTAAAAGCTTATATTTATACAAGCCAACCTTGCTCCTTATAGCCTGGGTCTGCTTTCTTTTTCTTTTCCCCAAGGGCATTTTTCTGTAAATCCTCGATTCTTATTGATCTATTTGATCATTCACACAAATATGTATAGATTTGTATACATATCCAAATATGTGCTGTATTACTCCCATCTTACGAAAGCTACTATTTATCCCAGGTCTCCCACTTATCTGTTCTTCTCTTTTGACAATAAGATTTCAATACTAAAAAAAATTGACGGTGGTATGAGTTTCTGCTTATTTATTCCTATGTTTTCATCAATCTGCCTTGCCAGGCTTTTATCTCCTTCATCAAAGTCAAAATTGCCCTCAAAATGGCATCTCTATTCTTAAATCCAATGCAATATTTCAAACATTAACCTGTGTTTTAAGAAATATATTTCATTAATTGGTAAATTAAGGGATTGATGGTAATATCTTGCTATATGGCAAAACTCATGATGCTCCTGTATTGTAGGTGTGTGCCAACAAGCCCAATTTAATGGGATATTTTGACCTATCCAGATATTATACAAAGACTCTGTCGAGCTAGTTGTCTTAGTTTGTATTTCTATTGCTGTGATAAAACACCATGACAGGAAAGGGTTTATTTATCCTTTCAGCATGAAGGGAGGTCAGAGCAAGAACGTGGATGCAGGGACCAAAGCAGAGACTATGGAAGAATGGTGTTTACTGGGTTACTTATGGCTTACTCAAACAACTTTCTTATAGCATCCAGGATCACCATTTGGGGTGACACTGCCCACAGTGAGCTAGGCCGTCCCATATCAATCTTCAATCAATGAAGAGAATGTCCCCCAGTCTTGCCCAGAGACCAATCTCCACTGAGGTTTCCTCTTTCTAAATGACTCTAGTAAATCAGTCTAGACTAGCTGATATGATCTCATGTATTGGCAGGGGTGGTGATGGTGAAAACAGTAAAAATACACTTTATCAATTCTGTAATTGTAATGACCATATACTAGCTGAGGTCACTATTCAGTGCAATGGGCCACTACAACTTGCTCCTCCAGTTTATCTTTTAAAACAACCATTTATTTTTATTTTATGTGTATGAGCGTTTTGCTTGCAAGCATATATACACACCACATGTGTGTTCGGTTCCAAAGGAGGTCAGAGGAGAACATTGAATCTTCTGAAACTTGAGTTGCAGATGGTTGTGAGCTGCCATTAGGGTGCTGGGGACAAGAGCAGCAAAGGTTCTTATCTGCTGAACCACCTCTCTAGTCCCTTATGTTCCTTCAGTATAAATACAACATTTACCATTTAACCAGTTTGTTCCCCTTTCCTAACTCCTCCTTAGAAGCCCTTAGCACAGTTGGATACCCTGTTCTGTGCCTCACTGAATGCTCCCTTTCAGTCTCTTGGTGGGTCCTATTGTTTTTCCAATTTTGCTTACTTTTCTCATTTTCTGCTCTCTGATGCTCTTTTTCTCTTTGTAGACTCATTTTCTACCTTTCCAAATTGGTTCTCATGTTGTACACACTACCTTCCCTTTACCTTGTAGCCCACATTTAATATGTTAAAAAAATCTGTTGTTTTCATATAGAAATACATTGTATCAATATTCACTAGAGAAGAAGAATCTCTATGAAATCTACTAACATTTGAACGGTTTGTTGTGGTGATTAGGCCTGATACGATAATTGTGGGAACTAGCTAAAGAAGTGTTTATGAGCCTGTTGGTGCTGGATCATAAAGTCTAATGACCAGGTAGTTAGGCCAAGAACACATATATACATACACACCATGCCACACACACCACATACACACACACACACACACACACACACACCAAACATACCACACACACACCACGCACACTACACATACACCACACACACAATACACACACACAACACAACACATACAACACACATCACATACACACACACACACACTCCACACATCACAGATACACCATATACACACATTCAGAGATCTATCCTTCTAATATGTATCATCTATCTGTTGCCTCTATTTACAGACAGATATATAAATATATATTCTACCTGCCTAATCTTTTATAAGACTCTTTTCTGAGCCATTTATGTGAAAACTTATGTGAAATGGAGTTGTGGAAAATGTAGTTCAGGGTGGTCAGGGAGACAAATGACTACAGCCCAATCCTCATGATCATTCAATCACTAGCAGAACACCCACCTGGGTTCCCTGCCACACAGACTGAATGAAGACTAGCTTGGGGGGAGGGGCAAGTAGAGATGCAAGCACGTGTCCTCATGTATTCCCTTCTAACAAAATCCATTCTTGCCACCTGATCTGACTCAGAGTATAGCCATACTTAATCCCCTGCTTCAACCCTTACCTGTAATTGTCCAGAATGACTAATTTTAATGTATAAACCAGTGTGTGTCATTTCCCTTTTCTAATGATCCAGTGACTACTAGTTAAATTTAATTTAAATACTTATAACAGATACACAAATCCTGAAAAGTATATGGAAAAAGGAGTACTACATGATGTTCCAATATCATAAAGTTTCAATATAGCTTCAAAATACAATTTAGACACTATAATGCTGAATACACACAAACACACATATCTTTGAGGATTTATCACTTTTATAGGGAAAGAATTAAGAATGTTTTTTTTTTTTGCTAGCTTTGGGACTCTATGATATATATGTATCCTATAACCATCCTGCTGTGTAGGATCACACACCAGGACACCTCATGCCTACATAACTATAACTTAATACATGTTGATCACTCCTGTCCCCCTTCTGATTCCCCTACCTTCTGGTAACCACAATTCTACCCTCTACTTCCATGAGATCGATGGCTTTTAAATTATGGTGTTTGCTTATTTCACTCTACATACCATCTCCACTTCTGTTCACATTGCCACAAGTGACATGGTTTCCATATTTTTCATTGGTAAAATTCATCTACGAATGGACACATTATTCTTAGTTCTTAATGTCATGAACATGAAATAAAGGTTCTTGTTTGAGAGACAATCCCCCCTCCCAGATATATCCCTCATAGTGGGAGTACTTCATCTATCACATGGAAGCTGTTTGTTTAGGTTTTTAATGAATCTCTATAGTGGTTCTGACAACTTTGAGCTCTTAAAGTGGCCAATGTTGTAACTTCTGTCTTTTTAACAATCTGATGAGGGAGAGGGACTTGATTGGGGGAGGGGGAGGGGAATGGGAGGCGGTGGTGGGGAGGAGGCAGAAATCCTTAATTAAATAAATAAATTAAAAAAAGAAAAAAAAGAAACCTAAAATCAAAAAAAAAAAGTTTGACTAAACTCCCATATGGAACTCAAGCATGTGCAGTAGATTTCTGAAAATTTAGTACTTTATGAACTCCACTTAGCACCCAAAAATATAGTTTTCCAAGATTCACATATAGGCTGAGTGCTGCTGGTGCACGCCTTTAATCCCAGCACTAGGAAGGCAGAGGTAGGTCTATGAGTCTGAGGCCAGCCTGGTCTACAGAGTAGCTCCAGGACAGGCAGGGATACACAGAGAAACCATGTTTTTAAAAAATAAAAACAAACAAACAAAAAAAGAGAGAAACCATACATACAGACTCCATGGAAAAAGGTTCAGTTTTAAGATTCTGCTTCTCACACCAGAGATTCCCTCTGTAGGTCTCTGTAGAAGGAGCAGCGGACCACATTCCTGCCACCTGGCTCCCGGCCACCTGGCTAGCTTATGCCCCGAAATAACAACACACAAATTGTATTCTTTTAAACACTGCCTGGCCCATTAGCTCTATCCTCTTACTGGCTAACTCTCACATTTTGATTAACCCATTTCTAATAATCTGTGTAGCACTACGAGGTGGTGGCTTACCAGGAAAGGTTCAGCATGTCTGACCTGGTGGCTGGCTCCCTAGCAGTCTGCCCTCACTTCCCTTCTTCCCAGCATTCTGTTCTGTCTTCCCCGCCTACCTATGTCCTGACCTATCAGGCCAAGCAGTTTTCTTTATTAATCAACCAATGAAACAACAGATAGATAAAGACCCTTCTAAATCAGGTCTCTTTCTCAAATAAAATGGATAACATAACTAAATAGAATTTTTTAAAGGAAAACATATAAGTGTCCAACTGGTGTATGAAAAACAATAAACTTCATAGGGAAATATAATCAACACCAGGGAAGTGAAAACAAAGCCAGAATGAGATATTATATTAATATAGTGAGAGTGGCAAATATATCTATATCTATATCCATATCTATATCATCTATATCTATATCTTCTATATCTATACCTATACCTATATCTATATCTATAAAACAGAAGATAGAAAAAGCCAACAAGGATGCAGAGAAACTGGAACTCGTATGCTGTTGGTGGAAATATAAATTCTTACAGCCATCTTAGGAATCAGTATAGAGAGTCATTAAAAACCTGTTCTGTGTTATCTCACTCTGGATAATTATTTTCAGCTCCATTCACTTGCTTGCAAATTTTGTAATTTCATTTCTTAACAGCTGAGTAGTATTCCATTGCATAAATGTACCATATTCTCATTACCCACTTATCAGTTGGTGAACATCTAGGCTGTTTCCAGTTTCTGATTTATGAATAGAGCAGCAGCTGGAGTTCCTGACATAGCTGCAAAAGGGAATTGTGGGAAGGGTCACTTTGAGAGGATTTTACTCAGAGGAAAGGAAAGATGCATGTGAAGGAGCCAAGGGTGTGTGAGGGAGAAATGGCTATATAAATGGTGCTGGGCTTTTAGAGTTAAATGTTTAAACGAAGTCTTCAATTTATAGCTAATGTTGAGGAAGGAGAGCACAAATATTCTGGCATATTCATTTCAGTATTAAAACATTTTTATTAAATAAATGTAACCATAAAGTGACTTCTGAAGGAACTGAGTATGCTACATATAAAGAAAAAAATATTATTAAGACAAAAACATGGACCAAAAATTTAAAAATCAAACTATCTTTTCTGTACATAGGTCACATGAATAAATTAAGACATATTTGTTTGTTTGTTTGAACCTGAGCACAATTTATTATTCATCATAATCATCTTGTTTGGGATTAGAGTGGAGTTACTGAGCATGGATTTTATGTAAAGACATCTCCAGTTAGTTGTGTAGAAACTCAACTGAGTCAACAAGAGATAAAAGAAGATCCTGGTAGGAGATGGGGGAGGCCTCTTTTCCTTTTTCCATCCATTCTGTCATGACTTAGTCCTGCACAGTTGTAGGAAATGTGTGTCAGAGAGAGCTAACTACAACCCCAGCTTTCTCACTTGAATGAAAAGTATGACCCAAGGGAGGTGAAAAATAAAAAGAAGGTCATTGAAAGAGGAATTTTGATAATACAGTCACAGAGAATGGTTTATGAATTGCTGGGCTCAGATCTGACGTGCCCACGAGTAAATCTGATTCAAAGTAACATGTCAGACCTTGTCAGTTGGGCTAAATCCACATCAGGACATCCACTGGGTGGCACACATGTGACTTTGAAAGCAGAATCATCACCGAAACCACAATACAACCACAAGTCTAAACTTGCAGCTTAAACCCGTAGGGTTCATTTGATAGAGAAAAGAAAACACACTCTCCTAGGAGTTAGACTAGACCCAGGTTGTCATGGGTTAGTACTTAAATTTCTGTGTTATAATATGAAAACATTTGTCTTACAAAGAACTAAGAAAGTATCAAATTATAGGATAAAACACAACAAACAAAATCAACTAATGTTAATGCTAAGACAACCCAGATATTGAAATCACCTGACAAGACTGTTAAATAGCTATTATAAAAATATTTTAAGAGGTGGTAGGCAAAGTGTTTTAAAACAGAGTGAGATGGTGGAATGTCTACAAAATGACAGGTGCTGCAAAGATGAACTCAAAAGAAACAACATAGAAAAAAGAATCTGGTACAGTTGAAGGAATGAATACACCAGATACAAGGTTCATTAGAATAATCATTTCTGGCCAGTAACTAAGAAGTAACTATAACAAAGCTGATGGAGTCTGTGGAACAATGCCAAATGTCTCATGTTGCACTGTCACTGTTGTAGCGGAAAAAAGAGAAAGTGTGAGGTACAGAAGAAGATTTGAGGAAAGAATGGCCAAAACATTCTCAACTTGAGGGAATGGATAAACATCCAGAATCAAGACAGAAACTGAATGAACCCAAACAGAAAAGCTCAAAGAAACTCATACCCCAGTGTCTTGGTCATTGCTCTACTGCTGTGAAGAGACATCACGACCAGGCCAACGATTTTCAAAGAAAGTATTTAACTGGGAGCTTGCTTACAGTTTCAGAGGTCAGTCCTTTATCCACAGTGAGTATCACGGTGGCATACAGGAGCCAGAGCAGTAGTTGAGAACCGAACAAGAGAGAGAGAGAGAGAGGGAGAGAGGGAGGGAGAGAGGGAGGGAGAGAAGGAGGGGGAGAGAGAGAAAGAGAAACAGAGAGAAACAGAGAGACAGAGAGACTCTATACCTTGTGTGGGCTTTTGAAACCTCAAAGCCCACACACTTCCTCTAATAAGGCCACACCTCCTAAACACCTCCTAATCCTTTTAAATCCTTTCAAATAGTGTCACTCCCTTGTGGTTATAAGTTTTTTATTATCTACCATAGCTGCCCCTTAAGCAACAGCTTTGGCTTCAAGGGCCACAACCTGAGGGGATTCTGTTCCTTCGGGCACCAACTCTTTCAAAGCTACTAAGGAAAACTAAGTATCTAAATCTAAAGAACTTACAACTCAAGGTTTAAAATGGAGTTCTGCTCTCTCAGAGAGGTTGAATATTAAGTAGCTAACCTTTTCCCTTTGCTGGTGTCTTCCAAAAAAAAAAAAAGCATCCTTTTCTCCACCCCCTCTTAAAAACCCTTGCTACATGTGATTTCTCTTTACCATTTTCTGGCAGCTACTTGCTGACTCAACCTCCTCTTCACAGGTTAATTTTATTTAATCAAATGCATCTTTAAGGTGTTAATAAAATAAGTATGGAAAAAATGCAACACACTTTAAAATAATGTTTTTCTACATCCCCCTTTTTTTCTAAATGAAAATAAAAAGTTTTAACTTTAATACTATAGGACTATATACAGTAGGAATAATTATCAAATAAAGATTGCATACACAATGTACTGAATTCCAGTTCATTAGTGTTGGGAAAATTTAAAGAAAATACTCCATAATCTATTCTATCTTAGTAAATCAAAAATTTTATACCTAACCTACTTTCTATCATATCTAAGGAAAACTGAACTATACTATCTAGTCTTCAACTCTATCAAAGGCACCAGAAGGATAAATATTATTTAAGTAAACAAGAAGTGCATTACAAAACAACTTCCAAAACCTCTAAAAATGACAGAGACATCTGACTGCCTGGACAGTCACCCTCTACAACTTTGGGGCATCCATCCTCAGCATCTAGGCCTAGAGTATCTGGCAGACTTTACTATGAAGCAAGAACTGTCCTGTCTTGTATTGGCAAAGTTCATCAATCACTTTCCTCTGTGTCCTGAAAATGTCTGACAGACTTCTCTGAAATAAGAATTTTGAAGGACTGTCCTACCTTGTTTTGGCAAAGTTCAACAGTCTCTTTCCTGTGTGTCCTGTATGTCCAGTCTGCAGAGCACATTGTCAGCAGTCAAAGGCAAGAGCAGGTTTTCTTTTCCTAGTGGCTAATATTGCCACAATTAAATAAAAATCCATAAGGAGTTTCTTCAAAACCCATCATCTCTAAAGTAAATTGGCGTTATCATTGTCTTATTATCATGAAAAACCTTATCTTAACAAAACATTTTAAACACCATATTCTGTAGGTCTTTGAAGTGTTTGAAAACCATCTATCTAAACTATACTTACTTTTTAAAAAAATTATTTATTTTTTATTTAAAAGTTTCACCTCCTCCCCTCCTCCCACTTCCCTCCCCTCCTCCTCCCCCTCCCCTCTCTCTCCAGTCCAAGGAGCAGTCAGGGTTCCCTACCCTATGGGAAGTCCAAGGTACTCCCTGCTCCCCCCAGGTCCAGGAAGGTGAGCATCCAAACAGACTAGCATCCCACAAAGCCCATCCATGCAGTAGAATCAAAACCCAGCACCATTGTCCTTGGCTTCTCTGTCAGCCCTTGATGTGGGAATGATTTCTTATTAATAAGAAGGGGAAATGATGTGGGAGTGATTTCTTATTAATAAAGAAACTGCCTAGGCCCATTTCATAGGCCAGCCCTTAAGTAGGC
>NW_004949101.1:19078357-19082783 GCF_000317375.1 Microtus ochrogaster | reverse complement strand
AAAGAACCAGTACAACAGATCAGAGTTTGGAGTGAGATGATACTGGAGACAGCACCCATGGTCTGCTCTTGGGATATGAATGAATGCATACATGATGTGGAAAGAGGGTTTGAGATTGCTCGTGTCACGTGGAGGATCAGGAAGGCTGCAGCTTTACAGGCTACTTACAATGGGTCTGCTCCAGATTCCTCAGCTTCAGATCTGTGTCATCTATCCAGAACATTCCTGTTTAACTTCTGACAGTAGAAAAGGTAATACTGAAAGTATTTGTGTGGGGGGCTGGGGGACAGAACCCAGGGCCTAGCATGTGCTTACTCTCTATTACTGAGTCATTCACCCAAACCCCAAACATGCTTGGTAAGTGGAATATGCACAGAAACACCCAAGCCTGAAAGGTGAGTGAGTGGTACAGCTAGCTTTGTGTGACACTTTTCCTGGGAAGACTCTCCCCACTGACCCCCAGACACACGTTCATAAATCAGGAAATCAAAGACAGACCAAAGAAATGACATTGCCAAAGTCCAGCTTAGCAAATCAATGAGTTTATTGGGACCACTTACAAGAGCAGGGGCAACTCAAAAGCAGCTGTATCACCAAAGCCACCTCAACATGGGCAACAGCTCTTCACAACTTGCAGAGTGCTTGACTAGTCAGAGACTCCTCTCCCAGGCAGCTAGGCCTCCTCCTCTAAGCAGCTCTGGTGGTCAGTCAACTTGCCCCTTTCTGTCTTTTTACCATCCTCCACCCCCTACTCCTCACAAACACACAGAGCTCTATTTATTTCTACAACCTTGGGGGAGCACTTTATGACCTAAGCTTCAACTTTCCTAGACATGTGGTGCTTGTTTAGTTTCTTGAGTTTCCGCTACCTCTTCTTCCTGGAGTGATGTTTTAATCTGAAGGAAAATACCATCAACACTGGCTTTCCTACCTTTGTGCTTGCTTTAGGGACCCATCCTCCACCCATGAGGCAACTGTGACATCAAGATCCAACATGTCTTGAGTTTTTAAAGCACACAATCTCACAAGGAAGAGACTTGAGACATCCACAACAGAGAAAAGGCTAACAGTTCAGCTAAGCACTTGAGTACAAAAAGCACAGGAATTAAGGTCTGACAGGTACTTTATAAATCTTACTGAATTTACTATGAAGTTCCTGTTTTAAAATTCTAATATGAATGTTTAAAAGAAAAAAAGTTGAAAAGTACTTTCCAAAGTATCCTAAAGGAAAAAGATTGCAGTATTCAAGTTTATCAAAGCTAAAAGACAAAAGCTTAAACAAGATGTTCTATATAATGTGACCGTAGGAATAGAATAAGTCAATGAATACAACTCAGAAAAGAGACACAAAGGCCCATGTGAGTCCAAAGATGCTCGCCCGTATTTTCAACATGTTCATAAGCTCTGCCAATGCCAAGTCCTTTCAGCTGTTTCTGAGTCTCTTGGACTAGAATCCATGCTGGCAGTAGCAGACCAGAGCGGGGCTGGAGCGCAGTGCGACGGGGAGAGCCCAGCATGGAGAGCGAGGGCTACATCAGAGCAGAAGCCTGACATTTGACCTCAATTTGCCTTGGCTCCCGCTCCCTCGTTAGACCTTGAGGGAGGAGCAGATGTCAGTATCCTTTGGGGAAAGGATCTGAGTGCACTGTTCAGTTGTGTGTCTGTAGCAGACAATACTTGTACTCACAGCAGCTACACCTTGTCTCCACTCCATGTGCACAGGAGGTGAAGCAATAGAACAAGTTCTGGCTAAACAGCCCCCACTTGAAGTCCCAGGTGCTGCTTTGAGACTAGACACTTCACTGCCAGGTTTCTCTAGCTCTTCCCTTGCGATGGCTCCCGGGAGGCTGGCTGCTGTGGATGGTGAGACTGCCTCCCATGGGATGTTTTGGAAACTAGTAAAGATAATGATTATCTGATGATCCTGGCATGCTGACTCGAGAGCACTAAAATTTATTCTTTGTGCCCATCCAGCTGTCCACAGCCCCGTCAATGCAGTTTCCACTGTATCCAATCCTCTCTTTAAAGCTCACTGTTCACTCTTCTTGACACCGTCATGACTATTTTCCCTCCTGTATGAGTTAATGTGTCCAAAAACTAGTCAGACACCTCTCAAGTCTTCCTACAGCAACTATTAACAACTGAGAGTGAAAATAACAATTGCCTGAACAGTGGGTTCAATCTTGATGAAACTGAATGTTCATCACCTACCAATTCATAGCAATCTTTAAGATTTTGCTCTCAAAGTCAGCCACAAATTAACTTGATGCAGGCAGATGGACATTACCAAATCCCAATGGAGCCACCTATGTTTGCTTTTTCATTAACAAATGGGAAATCGGTAGGTAGAAATTTTGCAGTTCCTACTTATTCATGGTTCCACTCTTCTGAAAGCAAGCTATGAGCACAGGCTGGAATGAAGTGGAAGGAGCTTTCTTCCTGCCATGTGGGGCTGAAGCTTAGGTGCCTTCAGAAGACTATCTTGCTTCACGGGCTGTCTTGAAACCCAGAACACAAAAATACTCCCCAAATCTTCAGTTCTGATGGACTTTTATATTTAAAAACATTTTCTTAACATTCCTCTATAGGGGCAATTTTATATTTTTGGTATATTGGGCAGCCTGTATACACTCATACACTAGCCTGCACAGGCTGCTAAAATCAAATACCAGACACGACGGTTTAAGGATGACAGATTTATTTCTTATATTTCGGGATGCTGAAGTCCAAGATGCTGTCTGAGTGGTTCCCCATGAGGGAATCTTCCTGGCTTTTAAGCAGTTGTGTTGCAAATTTTCACATAATAGTGAAAGAAAAGCATTCCTCCTCCTCCTCTCCTGAGTCTATCGGGTCTATCAAATTAGAACTTACCCTTAAGGTATTCTTTAACCTTGTTACCGCCCAAGAACTGCAGCCCACAGTCAAGCTGAGGTCAGGGCACAGTCCCGCACTCCATGCTGGGCAGGCAATTCTTCACTAGAACTCTGCTTGCAGTGATCATATTGTCCGTCGTATCATAGAGAAGACGAGTGTGACACAGAAGACAACACAGGACTCTTCAACAGCGACGGAAAGTCCACTTTCGTGATGTGGTTTTTCAGTCTGGCACTTCTGAGTACAGACCTTTCACCTGAACCACTGAAGTTCAAAGGCTTCAAAAATCAGCCTGTCGCTCTGTTCTGAAGTCCAAAGCAATCACCAATAGTTTTGAAAACAAACCAAAAAATCTTTATTTACAAAAGAGCATTTGAAGGACTCTTACACATTGGCTAATAACATGGACAGCGACAGTGTCTCTGGAGCACTTCCAACACAAATCTTAAACACAGCGAGGCACACACCTCCGAGTTCCACTGCTCACCAAAGAGAAATGCTGCTGCAGCTTTGCTGTCATTATGATTCTGTGCTGTGGTCATTTCAGGGAGGCTGACTACCAGATGTGGTCACATAACCATCGGCTGTGGGTTTCCAAGCAGCAAGGGAGCCAGTCTGAGCAAAGCTCGGACTGGAATCTTCAGCTGTCTAAACCTGAAGAGGAGCTCAGCAAAGTTCGTACTCCCTGAAGAGACAGAGATGCAGGAGGTTACGTCACTGCACAGCCTCAGCCACACAGTCCTCCCAAGGAGCACAACATATGTATGAGCCATGTGTTCTTCCTTCAAGACAAAAGCCCCCAGAGGCAATCCCTGAATTTTTAATTTCTTAAAATACTGAGAATTTAAACTTACCCATTCTGTACTTTAGAGATTCAACCACTGTGGGAACTTTTCTATGCACATTAAATTTAATTAGCCTCAATTATGATAAGTGATTCTGAAAACTGATTCTAATACTCAATTTCTGATCTGTGAGTTGGATCGTCTACCAAAAATAAAATAAAAGAGGCAAACAAACAACAAAAAACCACCACAGACTGAAGACTGAGAGTTGACCTAATGCCTGTGACTCTTGGTCCCACAGAGATCGTACATGACTAACTGGGAGTGAGGCCTGGGCATCCAGGGTTTTGAAAGCTACACAGATGATTCTGTTATACTTCCAAGATCTCAACCTGATGGAAGTATGGGGCATCACCAAAGAAGTTGTTAAGCTTCATCACCACGCTCCTATAATCCCAACAGTGCAAGTTATATACACTTTTCGATTTCCCTGCTTCTTGGGTTCTTCCCTGCCCCATTTGATACTGTTTACTTTCTTATCTGAGTAAGAACAGGGTGGGGAGCAATAAAATAAAACAGGAAGGAAAAAAGGTAGGGAAGAATCTTGCATAGCAGAAGCCAGGGAGAGACAGCTATCTGACTGGTGGAAAAGAGGAATGCAAGGGCAGTTTGAGGCAGCCCTAATCTAACTAATCCCTAGCCTAGGGCTGCATTAGCGGGGCAGCTTGAGGGCCTGTCAATGTAGCTGCTGTTACTATTGCTATTTT
>NW_004949101.1:19057458-19078257 GCF_000317375.1 Microtus ochrogaster | reverse complement strand
TATTGCTATTTTCCTGAGGTAGGGTCCTGTGGGCCAAGCCCAGCCCTGAACTCACACCACAGCCAAGGATGACCTTGAACTGCTCCCCCCCCCCCAGGAAATTTCACGCCACCAGTGCTTAGGTTGTGGGTGTGGGCCACGAGGCCCAGTCTGGAGACTGTTTTTACTGTACACCACATACTAAATTCCACTAACTTGAGTGCTGGGTACTTCTGTATTCTTGAGATACTAAGTTTTAATCTGAATACAGTTAACTTTCAAGAAAACATACATGCAGTTATGATCACAGGTCACAACTTGTGTTGATCCTTTGATAGCTGTTAGGTGTGACTGTTACGGTTTTGGTCCCTTTAAGAGGCAAGCCACACCCATTCCCCTCCCTATCCACTGAGGCAGGCTGATCTTCAGCTTCCGGCCTGAGCTCATTCTCTCTTTTCCATCTTCCTCTTGGAGAGGCAGCTTGCTTCTGCCTCCCCACTTCTCTGCTTCCCCTTCTGTCTCTTTCTCTTCTCTCCCCCCTCTCTCTCTCTCTCTCTCTCTGTCCCCCCTTTCACCTTTCCTCCTCCATAACCCCCTGAATAAACATTCAACCTCACCCTGCACGTCGTGTCTATCCATGTTCCTGTCTTTTGCCTGCCCGCCATGTGTCTCCCTGCCTGGAACCAGCCATTGCTCGGGGACCAGCAGCCGTCTCTGCCTGGGGCCCACTGCCTGCTGCCACATGGCCCCCCACCCCTGCTCTGGGACCAGCAGCTGTCTCTGCCTGGGACTGGCTGCTCCCAGGGCCCGCTGTCTGCCACCACATGGCCCGTCACCGCCACCGCTCGGGCCGCTGCTCAGGGACCGGCAGCCATTTCTGCCTGGGACTGGCTGCTCCCAGGGCCCGCTGCCTGCCACCACATGGCCCGCTGCCACCATTTGGGACCTACAGCATTTCTGCTGCCTACTGCCACCGGGGATCCTGCAGCATTTTTAAAAGAGAACAACAGTGACTACATCTCTATTTAATTCAGAGGCAATTTATTTTCTATGACTGAAGCTATATCCTCCCAAATTCTATTAAGAATTAGCTGTGGGACCGGCACCACCAGACTGGTAAATTGTCTTGTCCATTGGCAAGCTCTTCCCTCCAGGAAATTCCTTTACCTGCAACTTCTTGGCCAGTGACTGACTCTTCTGAAACCCCAATCTCTGGCATTTTCCGCAAGGCTCTCTCCTCTCTGAAGCCCCGCCCTCTGCCCCTCCCCAGCCCTCTCCTCTCTGATGCCCATCTTGCAAACTCTAACTCCCTAGGCTTCTCTGTATCTTCACCTCCTTCACATAACTCAAGGTCCTTAAGGTTCCCTTTCCCCAACACAGCTGAGAACCTCTCAAACAATCTAGTCATCAAGGATAACACCAAGCCATTACTTTATGTATTTGTCTTTCTGTGTTTGTTTCCATAGAAGAGGCCACAAAATACAAGCAACTCCTCATGGCCATAATTAGAAGTCTGTTTATAGTGTCTGAGGCTTCCTAAATTCCATAAATGAGTACTGGCATTAAGCTAAAAGTGATTAAACACTATCCAAACAACCTTCCCCTTCTCAAAAATATTTTTTCATTCTCAAAATATCAATTTAAGCATGACATGAATAGATCAGACAAACTCAGAGCCTGTTTCCATATTCCAACTCATTTCACTCAAATTTTTATACTTCTTAATGTAAATTGTAAAGATCTAGAAAATTAAGTACCTGTAGCTTTAAAGTTTTAGGGTAATAGAAATTGTGATTACATACAACTTTTAAAAACTAGGAAACCTTAAAAAGTTCTAAGAAAAATGAAGTAACTTCTGTAAATATAGCTCAGGTTGAGTGTTTGACAGCCATGCCCAAGACCCTGAGTTCAATCCATATAACTTAAATACATATACAGATTTCATTCATTATAACAGAATAATATACACATTTAGTTTATAGTCCTACTCTGAAAAACACTTTTTTTTTAGAAATAAAAGTATATGATTTGTTGTTCTATTTTCAGAAAGCATTCTCAACAAACACAAAGCAAGACTACAGATGAGTGCTGCATTGGAGAAGGTAACTCACAGGAGTGTCTTCCTAAATAGAAACTGGTGGGAACATGTACTGAAAAGAGGGTCAAGGTGGAATTACCTTCCAGTCCCAGAGGTGGCAAGTGTCGTGGTGCTGGCATAGAGTGGTAGACCAGGAAGCAGGCCAGCATGTTTAGCTGAGATTTGTCAACAGGCTGCCCACTGAGGTAGGCATGCACAGCCACATCACCTCCCGCTGTGAGAGGACACAAGAGGAGTTAAATGGACCAAGAACCAAGAACAGAGATGAGAAAAATGGGAAGGATTATTTTTATTACTCTTTCAAAAGTGCAGACTTAGCCCCTGGCACAAACCAGGCAGTGCTGCACAGTACAGAGGCGAGAGTGGCCGAGTTTAGAGTGCTGAGGAGGTGAGACAATACACAAACACACGAGATTACATGGTAACAAACACCCACGGTCACTTCTTTTCCTGCAGTATAATATTCAAGGAGAATGACCTAAGGCCAGGAGAGACCATATTTACTCTTGGTTGGAAATGATCAAATTCCAATGCCTATCAGAGAGCTTTTGGAACACAGTCTGACACAGTCTGGAGTTTCTGGTGTGGTAGGTCTGGAGCACAGGTACAAAAACATGTCTGTAACCAAGATGCAGCCATTCAGTGAGACATTCTCTGCAACAAGGAGGGGTGGATTGAGGAATGGGATGAGATGGTCAATGCCACATTAGCTTCTGGGACAGGAATGACCCTATCTTCCTGCCAAGGCTCCTAAAAGCAACTCCTTTCTCTCTCTGAGCATCATGAAAAACTGGAAAGTTGTAATTGCTGGCTGTACAATATGAGGAGATAAAGTGACCACAGAGTAGTGGGTAGCAAATGGAACTTTAGGGGTAAAAGTTGAAGCCCCAGCAATTAAGGAACCTCTTAAACCTGTCTTATCTGTGTGTTTCTAGTAATACTGGCTTACTGCTAGCTTCATTATTTAAACCAAATTCAGTTCAGTCTTCTGCTACAGGCATAAGACAGACATTTGAAGCAAAAAGAAAATTTGAGAAAACAAATAAGAGACCTAAAGATGCTTTGAAAACTGAATTCACCAAGTACCCTAAAGAACAACAAGACCAACCAGGTACTATGCTAAGAATGGACTGTCATTTTACACTCCTCCGAGAATTTGGTAAGCCTTAATGGCATACTTCCCAATAACAAAGGCTCTCTACATGTGTTGAAATACCAAATTTAATGGAAAGAAAACACTGACATCTATTCTATACCATTTTCACACACACAAAAAAAATGGTGAGTCTAATGCCTATCAGAAACATTTCAAAGCTATACAGAAGCATCTGGTAAATGGAAGGACAGTGCTCACACAGCTGCTTTCTTCATTCACTCCCCACAAGCTGCTTTACAGTCTGTTTGTCAGAAGCTATTTCCCAGGAAAGCACAGTTACTAGTAGGACTAGGGTTTGTATGTACGCAAAGCAGGTCACTGTCAGCTATTTGCTAGGAAGAGCTGAATGAAAAGAAAGGGATATGAAAATGCAGGAACTGGCTGCAGTCAGTCAGCTTTATGTACAAGTAATAGATCATCTGCATTCCTACAGTCACATCACTTCTCAGTTATGAGTAACTTTACAGTTTCCTTCCTTCTGAAGTTAGCACTTCTCCTGGCTGAGCCACGGCCACAAGATCTCATTGACTCATTCCATAAGCCCATTCCTAAAGCAGGTAAATGTATTTTTAAAAGACTTAAACAGGATTTAACTCATCAAACCATAGATTATGCTCAGGTTTACCTAGTTTGCCAATGGGAACTGTCAGAATAGAGAAGCTTCAGTCGAGTGTACCCTAAAAGCACAAGGGCACTGTGTCACCATACCTTGCAGCCACTCATCCAGGGTGGCATCAATAGTGCACTTCACCACAGGCAGGAACTCAGAGTTCATAAAGAGACCTCGCTTAGGGTCCTGCTGCCTCTCCTGGTGGCTTCGGGAACTGAAAAACTCTAAAATCAACTTTATCTGCCAAAGATCAGATGTATCTGACATGTCTCTCTTTTTAAGACTTCTTATAGCCTGTGTGAGGAAACAGAAAGAACAGTTTGTTTAATGAAATGGTAGGATGTTGTAATCATGTTATTTTCAGTGTTGCATTCTAGGGTTTGCTTAAAATAATGCTGACAAGATCAGCAAAAGGCTATGGTGAACCATGGGGTGTTAAAATGCAGTTGACCAAAATAAGGAGCCTTCCCTGGTGTGGCTCCACTTTCTTCAACAGGAAGGCAACTTCCAAGTAAAAGGAACAAAGGTCAAGGTCATTCAGCAGTTCTGAATAAGGAAGATCCACTGGTGTATAAATCTCTAGGGAAGAGGTCAAGTACAATGTCAACAGGATCAGACAGGAATCTCAGTGAGGCAGAGGGCTAACTATTGATCTTAAGAATTACCTATAAAGGTACCAGGGCTACCACCAGAGGAGACTTTCATCCATGGGGACTGCTCGAGGTGGTGGAGGGGAGAGTTCCCTTTAAAAAGGAAGGGAATCAGCAACCAAGAACATAGCTTAGCTACTACGCCAAGAGAGGCAGCAAGCAAAGCGCCAGCACAGCAGCAGTCACTCTCTGCAACTGACAAGAGATGGGCCCACACCGTAGCAGCCTTCTGGGCCTGTGCAACACTACTCCACATATGACAACTTTCATGCCTGGGGAATTATCTCCTGCCTAAATGCTTTTCTACTCAGCTACCCAGCAGATCATTTTGACTATCAAAGACTATTTCTTTGGCATGAGACAGAGTCCCAACTGCTAATCTATAAACTCTTCATATTTACTGAGGGTTTTAAAAACTATAGGTTCTGGATGTTGCACCACCCTCTCCCACCCTAATTCAACTAAGTAGGTATAGAACAGGATTTGAAGATCTGTATTTTGAGATTCCCCAGATACATTTTAGTCAGGTTAGAAAACTATTGGCTTGGCTTAATTGCAAATCTGAGTCTGAAAAACTATGAGATGTGAGAATGCTGTATCAACAACAACTCTGATGGGAGGCCGATGCTTCAGGAAAGCTCCCAGGCATTATGTTCTACATGCCCCTATTAGGCACTTACAAACCATCTCCCTAAATCACCAATTCCTGGTTCTCAAACTTCCTGCAGCCTTGGCCAAGGAGGTGGGATTTCATATTCAAGCAATCACTGGGGCACATATGGCTCACCTACTGCTCATTTGTAGCCTTCCTATGAAGAAGTTTTCCAAAAAGGAGGCAACAGATGGCACAGCAACACTAGAGCAAAAGAGGAAATGGTCTCTTCCTCCCCACATCAGAAGGTGACAGAAAGGGACATGGAACTCCTGAGAGAAAGGCAGCCTTCCAGAGAGCACTCCTGCTAGCACCAGCCCAGCCTCTATGCAATAGCATAGAGCTGTCAACTGGAAATGGTTCCCTGCTTAGATGGCTAAAACCAAGCAAGAAACTAAAAACTGAATACATAGGAACTTCCCACAGTTAAGTAGGTCATTTGAAATACAGGATCAATCACATCAGAACACAAACAACTTTGGAACCATACCTGATCCATTGCTATGTAGGCAGGCAACATCTCTGGGGTTTCCTGAGTAACACACTCGTAGAGTACTGAAGAAAAGAGGTCCAGAATCTCCTGTTTCTATGGGGAAAAAGCACTTTTTAGCACATCAAAGCATGTTCCAAAATCAACTCAAGAAACAACTGTGGAGCAGTTATAATGCCTATTCTGCAGCTCTGTGGTAAACAGTGAAAACCAGTTACTCTCTATAAAAAGTCATAGTCCACAGCAGTCAAAACCCAGAAAAGGAAGGCGAGAAAACAGCACGTGATCTGATCATGATCAATCTAGGGTTTAAAAAAATGCTGTGAAAACACAGCAGAGAAAGTCTTCAGTCAGCTGGGAGTAGTGGGATACACATATGAGTGTGGACCAACAAAGAGGCAAGAATAAACAGCATACAAGTAAGTGTAACAAGGTCTCAGAGTCAAACCCAGTAGTGGGGGCTGGAGAGAGGAAGGAGAGGTAGTGGCAAAGGAAGGCACAGACTTTATCAGAGTTGTCTCCCTGGCCTCAAATGCACACCCTAGTCCTTACTAGCTGTGTGAACCTGGTGTGTGATGGCTCAGGTAAGCAGTCTCCTCATCTACAAATCCAAAGGATGGATTACTTGTGCACTTGGGGGAGGAGGGGAGATGGGAAAGGGGAGAGCACATGGGAGGAGAGGAGAGAGGGGAAACTGGATGGTATGTAAAATAAATGAAAATAAGTTATTTAAATAAATATAGAAAAAAAGAGCTGTGAGTTGAGGGGAAAGCACTGTGTAGTGAGGATGCAGCTCCTTTGCTCAGCACTCAGTGATGTTGTAAGGCAGCATCTAAACATCCTTCTGGAAGAAGCCACATCTTAGGGAGGCTGGACATTCTTCCCGAGACCACAAACAATTTCAGACAACAGGCTTCAACCAGAATCACCCCACTGTTCCCTACACACTCTTCCATATCTAAACAATTTGTTGAACAAAGGTCACTAGACACCTTTGAAATTTTGAAGAGAATAGCTGTGTGAAAAACAGAAAGAAGGGTTAATATACAAAGGAGACAAAACCACTAAAAATTTACAAAACCAAGAATGGTGCTAAAACACTAAGAACAAATTCTTTCAAGAATGGACACAAGAAACATCACCCATCAAGGCTAATACCTTATTAATTGTAACCTTTTTCTCCTATTTGGGAAGAAAGGTACTAAATTTAATTGTAACATGTAACAACGTGAAGGATATCATCAATCTCAAAGGCAGATATGAATATCACAGGTGTCTTTGGTTGTCTATTGATGAACTAAAAAAAGTCTTGCCCTGAGGCCCAGCAAACCACATAATACTTACTTGACCCATGCTCACAGTTGGTTTGCAGAAATATTCAGCAAATGACAGAAGCGCCGGATCAGAAGTGAATGATGAAACTGTTTCTGGCTAAAAAAGAAAAACAAACATTTAAGGGAGATAACCAACTGCTACTCCCCTTTCTGCTCACTCTTTTCATACAATGCTCCACAGGACAAAAGGCTTCCTGTTAGGAAGCTGCTTCAAGAAGCTTTTGCATAAGCTAATATGAAGTGCTGATCTACCAAAACACCAATAATAAACATGTCTTCTTTCTTATAAACTGCCCACAAAAGGCTTTCCTCCCTCCCTCCATGTCTAACTAAAGTCTGCTTAAAAGTACAGCACTTAAAGGCTCACAGAGACCGAACAACAACCAGCTCTGCATATACGGGACAGCTGAGTAGTTTGGCTCTTGTAGGACTCCAAACAGCAGGAGCACAGGCTGTCTCTGACTCTCTTGCTGGCTTTTGGGAACCCATTTCTCATAATGGGTAGCCTTGTTCAGACTTAATATGAGGAGAGGTGTTTAGTCTTATTGCAACTGATATGCCATGTTTGTTGACATCCATAAGAGGCCTGCCCTTTCCTGAACAGGGAGAGAAAGGGTAGAGGGAAGGGACTGGGAGGAGAGGAGGGAGGGGAAACTGTAGCTGGGATGTAAAATAGATAGACAGACAGACAGACAGACAGACAGACAGACAGACAGACAGACAGAGAGACAGAGAGTCCAAGTAGTAGGGAAGAATAAGGAAAGAGGAGTCTCACTGTCTCGCTCACCAGAAGCCACCACAAAAGGACAGTTCCTATGATCCTTCACATAAGAGGCCCTTAGAAGAACTAGACTCACACAGACAAAAAGGCCAAAGGGGCTGCTGCCTGGGCTAGCAAAAAGAGCTAATGTAGATAGGGATAGCTCAGGTCTGCAAGTTGTAATTCTTCTAATGATGGCTACACATCAACATTGTATCTGCTATTGTTTACAAACAGTTCCCATTTAAAAATAGCTAAGGCACTGATTTTATATGTTGTGTACTTTACTACAATAAAATAGTAGGAAAAAACCTCAGTATAGCACTTAATATTCAGGACTGAAAATGGAGTATTTCCAATTTAGGTTCCTATTTTATTTTTAAACTCGTAGCAGGCAGGAGACTGAGCTTTCTTTTAATTTCTATATACTTTCAATATTCAAAAGCAAGTTATGATTATCTATTTTCCCCATAAATTGAAATAGCTTTTCATATAAGTGTCAAGTTTTAAAAAAAAAATAGTGCTCATTTAAGCTAAAAAAGAAAACAAAACCAAACAACAACAAAAAAAAACCCAAAACAAAAAAAAAAACACAGACCAACTCTTCAAAATATTTCAGAGACAATATTTGATTGCTGCCAACAACAACACACTGACATCAAAACTGGGTGAGTTTATAGCTTTACAAATGGTAACTATGAGAAAGGCTAAATGTCAACTGACTGCTCTCAAATCAGGTATAAGCTGAACTACAGTAATCCGCTACCTCCTAACTCAGGGACAAGGAGAGCTGTTCTGTGCCTAGTCCTGAGCTGCTGAACTTGACGCATCCTTGTTATATGAGCCCCAAGTACATCTGCCCATGAAATGCTTAAAAACTAAGATTAAACTAATTCCCAAGTTTAATGCTAGATTACAGAACACATTTCTAATGATGGAAAAGAATTCTAGAACATAAAATATATACTGACCCCTCTACAGTATTGAATTTTAACTCATACTTTTAACTATTTCTTCATTTTAAATACTACTTACTGTACTGGTAATGAATACTATAAAATAAATTAAAAATCAAGATTCATGCTGTATCGTTTCATTTTCATTAAGATTAAAGAAACAAATGACAGCTGAAAACTGGATTCCCTACCCAGTGGAATAGAGCCAAGCATGGTGGTGTGTGCCTAAATCCCAGCACTCAGGAGACTGGGGCAAGGGAATCACGACGTGAGGTCAAGGCTGGGGTTATAGTTCATGGCAAAACATTTAATCTAGCATGTATAAAGCCATGATTCAGCCTCTAGAGACAAAGAGTAAAGGGGAGCCAGGGAGAAGTGGTGCCAACCTGGTCAACATACTAAAACACTGCCAAAAGAAAGGTAGAAGGGGGTGTGGGCGGGGAGGGGGGATAAGAAGTGTTATCTAGCAAATTTCTTTCTCTACTTGAGGGACTAGCAAGTAAAATAATTAAACCAAACATTGCTTATAGTGTGGAAGTTTATTATATGTGGCACTAAATACAAGTCTTACATAGAATATTAGCAGGATGTCCCTATTTCATTATAGGTGTCACATAAGAAAGCAGTGGAAATCATGGTCGATTAGGTTTTACAATCTACAGCAATAAAAGACACTAAATGAAACACAACACTACCTTGAAAGTCCGGGCATCCTACAGCAATAAAAGACACTAAATGAAACACAACACTACCTTGAAAGTCCGGGCATCCGAGTTCCTGTTAGAAACAGTCTGTGCTAACAAACTCTGCCACCCCATTGGATCTTCTTTGTAGGACAGCTGGCCTGCCCTGAGCTTTACATACAAAACTCCATCCTTAGAAAGAATGGACCTGGGGCAGAGAGAGAAAAAGATGACTTTACAGGCGGTATTAATGGTAGTTCTCCGCTGAAGCTAGCTTTTTCCAGTCCACTTTCAAAGTCCACATCTTCTCCATTCTCTGGCAGGATTATTCACTATGTACAAAATGAATGAGTGCATGTAAGTGAGGCTGCAGCTCCACTGCTCTGTGGGACTGGGATTCACGGGATTTTACCTGCTCAAGACTGAGCTTCTCGGGATCTTAGCTAAAATTGCGGTTCCTGTGTCCCTTGCAATATGTCTGAGACACAGCGAATACTAAAGATGTAGTAACTTCAGTAGAAAGAAAATACTAAGTAATCTAAGACCAAGCAAACAGAAGTTAGCTACTGCAGAATAAGACGACACAATTGGGACTAAACTATGAAACTTTTATGTGCTTTTCAAAACTCTTACGAATTTAAACAAATTACACATTTCCCAAGGTATAAAATTATTAAAATGCTAAAATAATTACTTGCATATAATTTATTTTCCTTTTGTTAGTTGTAACAATAGCTAAAGGGAGCAAGAGAAGACATCTGAAGAGCATCCGTAGTTATAAAAAATCCCCTTTAAACCAAATCGTACTGTACCCACAGAAACCCTGTGACTGTCTAAAGTAAAATAACATGTTCTAGTTTTTCAATGAACATATGTGAACATTATAGTTTGACTTTCGAATTAACAATTTTACATTCTAAAACAAATCTTGCTTCAAAGATACAGAACACACTGTTCAATATACCCTATAAGCTGTCTTGGATGAGTTCAAAGAATGACCAACAATTCTCAGACCCTAATCTAGAATTTCATCTCCCTGAAGACTTCTATGCACTGCCAGAAAGGCAAAAGTGAGAAATCAGTATACTTACTTCAAGTGCTGTTCTCCCTTGCTTAAATCTATGAGCAGTTCCCAGTATCTTGGCCCTTTAACTTTCATCTGCAAGAACAAATGTAACATAGTCATACAAAGCTGGCAAACCGAACATGTTTCTTAAAGGAAATAGTGACTTGGCTGCAATGAGCCACCTTTAGGTTAACAAGATCCAATTGCTTACAAAAAGGATGTGAACCATGTTCTGAAGAGACACAGACTATTAGTAAAGACCACTAAGATAAGACCTCCTCTATCCTTCATAAAAATTCCTCCTGCTGTTGCTGCTTTCTTGAATAGAGAGAAGGGGAACATCTTCACTGCTATGCAATTGTTTCAATTTACCCCTAGACAGACCACCTAAGTCACGTCAACTCACCTGCTTTAACAGATGAAGTTCTGGAAGAAGGGTTGGAGCCATCAGTTCTTCTTTGGTCTGGTCATACCACTGAGTGCCCTTTACAAAGATAAAACACAACCAGCATTGGCCAAATGGTCATTCTGTGCCTTCCCCTTGCTCATGGTCTGCACTTTACTAGGAAACAACACAACCTCTCTGTAGTAGTTTGAAAGAAAATAGCCCCCAAAGGAAATGGCACTATTAGGAGGTGCGCCTTGGAGAAAGTATGCCATCGTGAGGGTGGGCTTTGAAAGACTCCTTTGCTCAAGCTATATTCAGTGTGACAAACAGTTCACTTCCTGTTGCCTGCAGATCAAGAACTCTCAGCAGCACCATATCTGCTGTCATGTCCTGCCATGATAACAGACTAATCCTCTGGAACTGCAAGCCACCCTAATTAAAAGTTTCCCTTTATAAGAATTGCAGTGGTCATTGTGTCTTCACAGCAAAAGAAACCCAACACCCTCTGATAGTCTTTTTGCTTGGCAGTGCTACACTAAGTCCATGATGGCCTGGTGCATACCAAGCAAGCATTCTAGGGCTGATCTATAGCTACAGCCTTAATACTCAAATCTTAAAAGACTCAAGCCTAAATTCTATTATGAAGCATTCATCACCATCAACACTTTCACTGGGCAGCAAACCTGAAGGGCTGGGCTTCTAAGCCATGGGTTTAAACACATGTTGAGAACAAGCGCCGTTTCTCAGCCTAGTTTCCACTGTGACAATTGCTCCAAACTCTTCAACAGGATAAGAACACTCCAGCATGCCACATACCCCTCCAATTATCACACTGTTATCACTGCATCCATGCCTGGCTATTCATTTCCTTCAGGAATATGACATCATCACCTCACTTTCACATTTCAAAGTGTAGCACATTTTGACAAAAAGAAGTATTTAATAATTTGGTACCGACTACATGGTTTGTAATCTGTGTGTGCATGCCAATGAAAGATCACTGAAACACACAATTTAGGGATTTCAAATGTTCGGCAAAATCAAACTAAGAATCATTCTTACCCAAATGACTCTGCAGAACAATTTAATTAGCCACATAAAGTTAAGAGTAACATTTCCCAGTGATCAGCTGTAAGGACAAAAGAACAGCTAATGATGCCAAAAACTACACCAAACATGAGTGAGACTGCATGGCCTGGCAGGGAACAGCAACTTGGGAAGCTTTGTTTTTTGTGACTGTTCAACTACTATCATCACCTTTTGCTAAAATGTTTTAAAATAACCTGGCCTACAGAGATGACAGGGACAGTTACCTTGTAAGTAACTTCTATAAGGGCATAGCAGGGTGTGTTTGTATCCACATCCACAGGTACCAGAAGCCTTGGTTCTGCACCTAACACATAGAGGTGCCGGAGGGCCTGGAGATGATACCTGAACACAGAAAACATAGAGAAGTAACAATCACTGTTGCTGACAGACTAAAAGATGCTGGGGTGACAAATACCTTCCTATCAAGAACCTGAAATGAAGATGGAAAACTGAATTAAAAGTACAGAGAAATTCTAGTTTAATTTTTTTTATTACACTTGTGTGTATGCCCATCTGATACCTGTACGCAGAGCTCAGAGGACAACTAAAAGAGTTAGTCTCTCCTTTCACCATGTGGGTACAGGGAATTAAACTCAGGTCATCAGGCTTGGTGGCAAGCACCTTTATCTACTGAGCCATCTTGCAGGCCCCAAAGCACATAAAGAAAGTCTAAGAAACTACTTGAACTACTAAAAATTCTTAGTCTGAGTTCACAGGTGAAAAAAAGTTTAACAAGGAATGTCTTAACAAGAAAATATTTATTAATAGAGCCTGAACAACTGACTTAAAACAACAGTTCCATTCAACCATTCCTGGCTTCTCTACACAATCATCCTCGTCACCTATCTCAGGGACATGCTGTAGTTTTTTTCTTCAGGGTTGGTAGGGAAGGAAGGACACCAGTCAATTCTCAGAGGGCAAAGCTCTCTTGTATATATTCTTGCATACAAACAATCACACAACTCACTAACATACACAGTAAAACACTGAGGGGTGAGAGTGGCAATATGTGCATATACCTGTTTTTGAATTTTCACATTAAAAATTTTAACTTTAGGGCTGGAGAGATGGCTCAGCGGTTAAGAGCACTGACTGTTCTTCCAGAGGACCTGAGTTTAATTCCCAGCAACCATATGGTGGCTCACAACCGTCTGTAATGAGATCTGGCGCCCTCTGGCCTGCAGGCATACAAGGAGGCAGACTGTTGTATACATAATAAATAAATAAATAAAATCTTTTTAAAAAATTTAAGTTTACAAATTACATTTTAGAATCAAAACACAAATGCTTAATTTTTGGATACCATTATTAAAGACTAGTGAAATGAGATTACAATTTTTAAAAAAAGATAAAATGAGGTTGAAGAGATGACTCAGTGGGGTGGTAAAGTGAACATGGCTTAAATATGAAGGCTTGTGTTAGTTCCCCAAAACTAACATCCTGGTGCAGAGGCATACACCTGTGACTCCTCAGTGCCAGGAAAGTGAAGACAAGTAGATTCTGGGATTCTGGGACTTGGTGACCAGCCAGTCAAGCTCTATAGTCAGTAGGAACCCTATCTCAAAAAGTAAAATGGAGAGTGACAGATAAAGATAATACCCAAGGTCAATCTTTGGCCTCCATATACACAGGATATAGGACACACACAAAACTAGTAACTTAAAAACAGAAACAAAATGTCGGGCCGTGGTGGCGCACGCCTTTAATCCCACCACTGGGAGGCAGAGACAAGTTGATCTCTTTGAGTTAGAGGCCAGCCTGGTCTACAAGAGCTACTTCCAGGACAACCAGGGCTATTACACAAAAAGCTATTTTCTTTCCCAATGCACAAAAGAGGTCCCTTTACCTGAACACTTTCCTGGAGAAGAACGCGCTAGTCATTCTTGTGCTTTACATGCTCTCTAAAGCTCTGCACTGCTTGCTTCATAAGACTCCTGGGGCTACTGCTTCCTGTCACTACTAAATTGTTTTATCTTTTTATAGGTCTCGATTTTTGTCTTTTTGATGCCATTTACACAAAACTCCTCAGCTATCATATTAAAGAAGGAATTCACATTGCCACTAAATCAAATTAATTTTTTTTCTTGGAATTAAATAATCTTAACAGAAAACATAGTATATATAAATATATGATGTGGGATTCCCCTCTGTATGTTGTGAATACCATTGGTTAATAAAGAAACTGCTTTGAGCCTATAGCAGAGCAGAGCAGAACAGAGGTGGGTGGGGAAAACTAAACTGAATGCTGGGAGAAGAAAGGTGGAGAGGGAGAAGCCATGTAGCCCCAACAGAGACAGATGCCAGAACTTTACCCTACGGTAAGCCACAGCCATGTGGCAATATGCAGATTACTAGAAATGGGTTAAATTAAGATATAAGTGTTAGCCAATAAGAAGCTAGAGCTAATGGGCCAAGCAATGTTTTAAATAATATAGTTTCTGTGTGGTTATTTCAGGGCTGAGCAGCTGGGAACCAACAAGCAGCCTCCTTACAACAATATATATATAGTAGCCAACTTCCCTTGGCTACTAAAGTTTGTATGGTAAATTTGTACCTAAAGATAACTCAATCTGGCCTACATTTGGGTTCACAAGTTTCAAAGATGTAAGAATAATCAAGCATCAGATGTCCAGAATTTTCTTCTAGTCTAATACTTTGAAAGAGATGTTTAATAGATTTAGACAGGAAGGTAAGTTCAAAAACAAAGCAACTGCCCATGAAAGCAAAACAGACTAACTACCCTCAAATAACTCAGGAAACAGTGTTAAGCAATGCACAGGACTCACCGGTTGTCAGTGCTGTGGGCTGGGAAATGTGGGTAAAGGGCACAGAGAAGAGCAGCAATGGACGAGTTAGATGTGCTCAAAGAGTACCTGCAGAGCAAATTCAGTGGGGACAGACATTATTAATTTCCATGCTTATATCTTCCAGGCATTCTTGAGCCAGCACAGTGGGGTTCTGTAACAAAGTATACTTGATAAACAAAGTGTATCCTTGGTGTGGATACATCTCTTTACAGTCAATCCCTGCATCATTTCCAGAATGACTACTATTCAAAAAAAAAAAAAAAAAAAAGTAACATTTTACAAATGTCACAATGCAACCCAGGGATTAAGAAGCAAGGTTTATCCTAAAACAACAAAGTAAGGATAATGAAGTACTTTATCATTTTGATAAATCAAAATTCAAAGATGAATATTCAGATATTAACACTAGAAACTTGGAGATTAAACATAACAGTATAGGCTGTTATAAGTATAAATCTTACAGAAAACATAACAATTTAAAAATAAAACAATCACTAAAAGGCAATGCCAGGGGGTGGAGAGATTTCTCAGCAGTTAAGAGTGTGAGCTGCTCTTCCAAAGGATCCAAGCTTGGCCCTCAGCACCCATGTTGGGCAAATCACAACTGCCTGTAACTCAAGCTCCAGGGGAACTGACACAAGAACCTTAACTCAAATGTATAAACCCTTCCATAGACACACATAAACCATAATTAAAAATAAAATATATATAAAAAAATAAAGACAGAAACAGAGATGAAGAAAAATGATCCAATCTGAAAGAAAAGCAAGTAGCCATACTAAGATAGGACTTATTTAGAAGGAAGAAATTTCAAAAATCATAAAATAAAAAGAATTTTGATAGTTAACATCCCTTTACCCATTCTTGTTGGCTCTTTAACTTTTATTGCTGTTGCAACAATTTAGAGGTTGGGTCCTGTACAAGATAGGCAAGTACTTTATGACCGAGCTATAGCTCCAGTTTTAAACATTCATAATCCTAAATTACTAGAAAGAAGCAACTGTCACAAAACATAAAAGGAAAATGCACATCTTCCTCATTATCTCTAACTTCCAAATTTTAATTTTTTAATACTTCTAAGAGAGGTGAAAATAAGCCTATATAACTCAGAAATTAGAGCAGTTGGCCAAGGTCACAGACATCAGATAAGTAAGTAAAGCTATAGATAAAAGAGAAGATGGCAAGAGACGTCAACCCTCTGCAACTGATGCAGAGTCAATGCAGTTCTAATTAATGTTTTATCAGGTTACTTACTATGAAAAATGACAAATTCCAACATTTATATGAAAAAGGCCAACAAGAGAAAAATGTACTTTTAAAAGAAACAAAAATCACTTTTATAGATCTCTCTCATCAACTTTTTTTATTAAGGAAAAACAAAACAAAACAAATTCATTACCTTCCTCCTCCCAAAAAGAGAAGACCCAGGGCCATGTGATGGGCCAAGTGGAAACCATAGTTCATCTCTCCACCCGTCTTCATATGCAGATAGCGACAGAGCTGCAACACCTTCAGGTTCCCAGAGCCAGCCATCACCATGGCAAGGGACAGCAGGACAACACTCAGACAGGTTTCGAGGTTGTAGGGCCCTGTCTGGTGACACAGAAACATGACTCTGCATTAACTGTAATTGCATTTCTTAATTACCAAAGTATCTGACATTGGATGATTACAAATGTTTGTAACTTTAAAACTAAATTTATAAAAATGAATATTCTGATTATGAAATATAAATTCAATGTAAAGAGTTTAAAAATATAGCATCATAAATTAACAATGCACCACCCACTGAGAACTGACATTATCCCTAAAGACAACATTCTCTCAGAAAATCTTCCCTAAATAAATAAATTTAAAAAAAAATGGGCTGGAGAGATGGCTCAGTGGTTAAGAGCACTAGCTGCCCTTCCAGAGGTTCTGAGTTCAATTCCCAGGAACCACATGGTGGCTCACAACCATCTGTAATGAGATCTGGCGCCCTCTTTTGGCCTGCAGGCAAACATGCTGTATACACAATAAATCTTTAAAAACAAGTCTTCCCCATACATACATACATTTACAGATGAAAAGCAGATACCACCACATATGCTAACTCTTAGTGACTTACAAGCAATTTTTATACACAAAAAAACTATACAGCAATGGTTCTGCTACATCCAATATGTAAGAACATATGGAAATGCCATGACTTAAATACTTCGGGAATTTCTGATATTTCTGATTTTTTTCACATTATAAAAACAACTGCGTGGGTCTGTGTTGTTAACCAGGAAATAAAATCTTGCAGTCTCTTTGGGGGGGGGAGCAATGTCTTGAGAACAACTGTATCCTCCCTAGATTTTTTTTAATTTTTAATTTAAATAATATTTTTTCCATTTATTTTACATACCAACCAGCTTCCCCTCCACTCCCCTTTCCCATCTACCCCCTCTCCATCTGTTCTCCTCCATCACCATTTAGAAAGGGGCAGGCCTCCTGTGGGCTTGCACAGAGTTCAGTCTTGCTTCCCTAGACTTTCTGGGTTTTTTTTTCCATGAAGGAAACTTTTAGTATTCAGTAACATAAAAGAATATGAAGTATGACAATCCACAAATATTATATCTCTCTTATTTATTCTCTTGTCACAAGAAATAGAAACACATTCATCCTCCCATGCTATTCAGAGTCTCAAGGGTAACCATATTCTCACCTAATTTAGTATCTTAAAACCAAAACATAAAGATGATAGTGCTTCAAATCTCCTTTATAATTCAAATAGCAAAGGTATTTGACAACCCATGAGTTTCGGGCTTATGAAATTTTCTTTGTTTACTTTATTCCCAAATAGGGGAAAGAAGAAAAAAAGACTTACTACAGAAGCATTGGGTGCAGATAAATAATTCATAAAATCTTTTGCAAATTTATGCTGGAAGAAGAAAAGAAAAATTGAAAGTTAAAAGTGGAATCTTAAGGCTTTAATAGTAAAACAGAAGGAGAGCTCACAGCACACCAGCACGAGCCAAGATATTCCTCACCAAACAGTTAAATGCTGATAAGTTTTCTGAGCCAGCAAATCGAAAACCCAGAGACAAGCAGGCTCCTGCAATTATGTAGACGTGTGCTTGCCTGAAAACAGATTACAGAAAACATAATGTTGCTATTGTCCTTAAAAAATCCATTATCACGTATCCTCTTGGAATAAAAATAATAAATATTCATCTTCTCCAAAGCAATTTTCAGCTTTCTGAGAATGCTGAAGAAGGCCCTAACCTATCGGCAGATTTCTGTAGATTTTTGCAGAAGATCATGTGACCTTTACTGATATAGCATGCCTCTTACATGAAATTCTTTCATATACTATAAAGAATAACAACTTTAAAAGTCTCCCCCCACCATGGAAAGAATGAAAAGGAGAAAGTACAACTAAATTTTCATTTTCTTTTTTTCTTTTTTTTTTGGAAACAGGTTCTCACATGTCCCAGTGAGACCTTGAACTCACTTATATAGTTGAGGATGCCTGATCTCCTGCCTCTACCTCCTGAGTTTTACACACACACACACACACACACACACACACACACACACACACACACACACGAGCAATCTGTGAACATCATATAAATAATGATTACAAAAATGAGGGATTCAGAATTACTCAAATCAGCCAACGGTTCTCATATGAAAGGAAACTGATCTGACAGGTGTTAACATAGTTAATATTATGTATTACATTACTTACGACAAGGTTTCCAAATTCAAGTCCTCTGAACAAGGCAATTCAATTTCACTCAAAGAGATACTGTTTTCTCTTATAATCTGTCAAGACAGAAAGCAAGAATGTCTGAACACCACTGTTAAAGCTACAAATATGCCACAAACTAGCTGTCATGGTTGTATTTACAAAAAGTAAACTCAAAAGTGAGTGATTTATACATACATGGATAACCTGATTGTAACAGTAATATATTAGAACTTACCTGTACCTTCATATAAGAACAGGCTATTTCTGTTTTGACAGTAGGCATGTCTAAATTCCTTTGAATTATTTTTTTAAATTGTTTGTGTATTTATTTCTCTATTTATTGTGTGTGGGCGCACACAAACAAGTCATGGTACGTGTAAAGGTCAGAGAATTTCTTATAACCACAATTCTCTCCTAACAAGCACAGGTTACTGAGATTAAACTCAGGATACAGGCTTGGCAGCAAGAGCCCTTACCGATTCACTGAGGAATCTCACTGGGCCTCCTTTGGGTCTTTAACAGAACATGTACACTGGAGCTTGGGCCTGGCTTCAAAGCCAACTTTAAGGTCACACACCTGGCAGCTCTGTGACTAATCCATAAATGAACATAATGGAAGTTAATCCACTGACAGCTCTTAGAATTAGCAAGCTGTATACAGAAGTCTTTTGTGTTAGCTAGTTATTATTATACAGTTCCACCAGCCATGGTCACACACCACATTTGATCATCAACTAAAAAAGCATCACTAAGAAAATGAGTTGTAAACAACTGCAAAGAAAAGTCCTCTAGAATCTGGTTCCTTTCTTTCCCATCATCCTGTGGTCTCTTTAAATTACAAAATAACAAAAGACTTCCAACCCTTAGGTGGAGTGTGGTGTGTGCCTTTGAGTCCAGCACTCAGGAGGCAAAAACAGGTGGATTCCAAGTAGGAGATCAGCCAGGTCCTAACAGCCCTTGCTTCTGGGTTGCCCTTGCCCATCCTATCTGGGTGATTCTGCCCAATGCCCACATAACCTAATGCACTAAACTTCAGCAGCTATGCACTAATTATTGCAAATCTTCACAGGAGCCTGATCCACAACAGCCAGAATCTGAAGCTGCCCAGGTGCCCAACAAAAGACAACAGAAAAGCAACTGACATGTTCACATGACAGAATAAACCTAAAGAATGGACTATGAACACACTCAGTAACAGGACATACCATACTGAGTGGAAGGCTCACACAAAAGATATGTACTGTAGGTGACTTCATTAAAGTCAATTCATCAATGAGACTAGCACATGGAATATGGAAGGGTGAGTGTTCAGAGAAGCACATACAGGACACAAGCTTGCGTCCACAGGCACACCACTAGTCACGTCTCATTAAACAGTACATTTAATTGTGTGTTCCATGATTTAAAAAACTTAACATAATAGGAAAATAAATATTGATATCTAGTTAATGATACATATATTGATATGTTTGGGAGAAGTTCATTATTATTTACAACTTGCAAATATATTCAAAATTAAAAATAAAATAATGGGATGGGTAAGCAAACATGCGATTAAACGAGCTTCTACAGTAAAATGTTACCTATAGCATGCATCAGTAACATGTGTGTTCACATAAAGCCCATTCACATTTTAGTTTTGGATGTGTTCTACCACAGGTATGGCGTGGGAACAATGCAGGACACACACTGGCAGCAGCTAGTTCTAATAAGGATTCTGAAGTCTTGTTAAAAAGTAGACTGCTGCTTTTAACTAAAATACTCAGCTCATTTAGTATATCCTAAGACTACAAATTTTATAAACAGAATCTTAGATAAATGTGTAACTAGAATAAAACATTAAGAGTGATCCAGTTTAATTTTAAACAATACAACTTTAAAGCCTCTGAGGACAAAAGGCTGAGAGGTTTGTGGTCAATATAGGACTTTTTTTTTTTTACTTCTTTTCATCTGGTATATGGCATGTATACATGCAAGCTTGTAGGTGTGTGTGTGCATGTGTGCCTGCACCTGTATGTACATGGGTACAGACGCCTGAGGTTGAGGCCAGGCATCTCCCTTGACCCTTCTTCTGCCTTATCCATTGAAGAAGGATCTCTTAATCAAATCCAGAGGTCACCAGTATGTCTAGTCTCAGCTGTTCCTTCTCCCACCAGGACTTACATGGGATCTGGGAACCCTAATATCACATCCAGCACATCCATTTCAGAAAGCACCACCACACGAGCAGAGTACTCAGAGTAAGATCGGTGGGAAGACTCCAGCACCAACCATCCCACCGTGCCAGTCTATACCCTCTATCAGATAGCCTGGGGAGGTTCAGAGATAGCCTGGGGAGGATCAGAGATAGCCTGGGGAGG
>NW_004949101.1:19045574-19057358 GCF_000317375.1 Microtus ochrogaster | reverse complement strand
GCCTGGGGAGGATCAGAGATAGCCTGGGGAGGATCAGAGATAGCCTGGGGAGGATCAGAGATAGCCTGGGGAGGTTCAGAGATAGCCTGGGGAGGTTCAGAGATAGCCTCAAGGTTCCAACAGATCTGGGAACTAAGGCTAGCAAGAAGAATGGTGACATCTAGCAGGACCAGGACACCACAGCCTATGACCACCCCTGCAAAGTAGGACCAGTGTGAAGGAGCAAGGGATGTTTTAACTCTGGACCAATGCAAGCACTTTAGCTGCTATGCCATCTCCTTGGCTCTCAGAATGCACTTTTAAAATGAATATTCCTCTGACTTCAAAAGATAAACCCACAAGGTGAGCTGGAAAGACTACTCAGCAGTTATAAGAATGCACTACTCCATCAGAGGACCTGAATTCAATTCACACAGCCCACTATAAGCAGCTCACAACTGCAATGTAACTCCAGCTCCAGGATGATCTGATACTTTTTCAAGCATCAGCACTTACATATGTATGTGCACGCACTTAAAAATAATAAATAACAATTTTTTTTTTAAAAGAAGATAGCATGATTGTCTTCATGAGAAAAATACTCTATAGTATGTTGGATATCTTGCAAGAAATCACAATTTATGTTATTAAAGTTACAGTATTTATCATTTGTACCTACCTGAGGAACATTGCTGTCAACCCACTTGGAATTTGGTAAAATATCATCCCACAAAATCAGGCACCGAGCAAGTGTCTTAAAAATGAATTACAGACAAAATTAATTAGGCAAAGTTGACCTATTTCCTAACAATTATAGCAGTAAATAAAGATTAGTTCCCAACTAATGATTACTTTAAAAAATACAGACTATCAGCTAAATATATAAAGATTTAGATCTTAAAGAAAATTAAAAATTCAGTTCATCGTCAAAGTTTCAATGGTGTGCTGTGAAAAAAAAAAATCACAAAGGAAAGAGCCATAGCTCAGTTTATACATCAACGTAGAGGCTTCTGTGTAGTGGTTCAGACAGTAAAGAAATGCAGTACAATTTCAGACAGTACTAAACGATACTCTCATTACAGCCGTAACAGTACTATTGCATCCTTAATAATATGAATAATACTGCTCACGAGCTGCCTTTTAGTAGTTTTATTTTTTTTAACAATAATATAAGAAACATCATCCCAAGTATTATCTATCAGGTTGGTCACCTTTCCTAGCCTTCCTAAGCTCTTTTTGAGAAACTTCAAAAGAACATTGCCAATCAGAAAAACATGGCAAGTTAAAAGTAAAAGCCTTTCATGGAAAGGCATTTAGAATTGTAAGCTAAACTTGAGGATCACAAAAAAAAAGTTCCCTTCATGTCAAGAAAGATAAAAATGACAAAGCACCACACCCTAAGCAAGAGAAATTCCGGCTTCACAAAGTCCAGCAAATACATGGTATCAGGAGCTCGCAGCCAGTCGGCAATGGATCTGTTGGCAGAGGACATCAATGAAGGTTACTGCTCAAGAAGGCCAGGTAATGAAAACTCAAAAGACATCCAATCATTTTTCTCCTCCAGTAAAGGTCTAACTTTTTCATTAATGCTTCACACATGCTGATATAATATCTATTTTTATATCTCACTATAACATGTCAGTTCCATGAGGATATTTTAGTTTTGTCTTGTTCAATGAAATAGTTCCAGTATCCAGAAGACACTGACATAGCATCTGTTACCACTTTGTTATTTCTGCATAGAACTTTCCTAATTGAAGGAATTTAGAACACTGTAGAGTTTCACGAATCTTAGAACATTTTTCAAATTAAAAGAATTAAGGTGAGTTGGGGACATAACTCAGAACAGACTGAGAAAGCAGAAGGTTTGGTCATTAGAAACGCTTCTAAACAAAGCATAAACCATTTTTATAAATGACAACCAAATAGAGAATAATGCTCAGTATTACTGGCATCAACAGTACTCACAAGAATATGCCAAACTACAGAAAGGAACTGGGCAGCTCTTTGGGCTTCCACATATACTCGAAAGTACTAGGAGGGGGAAAAAACCTTACATCTAGATTAAACAGATGGTCTTTTGATTTTTTAATCATTTTCTCAAAACAATACAGTATTAACAACCATTTATATGGCATGTATAAGTGTATCTCATATTGTAAGTAATCTATAGATGATTTTAAGTACTAAGATGAAGTACATAGGTTACACACAAATCCCATGCTTTTGTGGGTTCTAATGTCTTTAGGGGTCCTGGGACCAATAATCTAAACACAGTGAGACAAGAGTCCTGACCATCAGCATTACCAAAGAAAACATAATATAAAGTCTACTCAGCTCCTGTTATCCGAGAGAACAGACATCAGGCTGCTCTAGCACAGGGGAGATACACATGGGAAGATTATATGCTGAGGGCAAAAAGGACACCACATGTCATGCAAGGGACAGGTGGGTGCTCATACCTGTTATTGGTTTTTAAGTAGATCATAGCCAAAGCCAGAGTAGCACCTGGACAAGTCACATCCACATTTATAGTATCGCCTTCCTGGTGAAAGAAGGTATTCATGTAATAGCTCTGAATTCACCAGGATGAGCATACTACTAACCGTTGGTAGGAAAACACTACTTCAAAGTTAGCCTCTTAGCCCTCCCAGCTTGTAGCATTCTGATCTCTAACTCTGATTTGACTTACTTTGATTTGGTAACTTGGAGATTTATGTTTCTCTCTGTGCATTCCAATTTGAAAACGCCTATGACCTCCAACCATGTACTGATATAGCTGTTCAGGCACATTGAGATCAGACATACCAATCAAGTTGCTGCCATGCTGGAAAAAAATCAAATAACTGAGATGAAAAGAAGTCTTACAGCAGTAAATCAGTAACACACACCCATAAACCAAGGGATACTTCAGAAGAGGGCATTTTAACTTTGATGTTTCTTTCAATTACAATAAACATTTTACACATTAACTAATATCAAGTATTAATTCTCAAAAATTGTTGTTTACATTCAGATCTACATTCTTTGGTTTCATAAAATATATAAAGTCAATGACATAACAACACTGAGAGTAAGGGGAAAGACCGAGTATATATTCAGAACCTGAACTGTGAACACATGAGTACCGTTACTGCACCTGTGATCTCTAAGGCAAGTACAAAACTTACTAAATGCTTACACAGTAACATGCTCAATTTTGTTGTATTTAAAATGAATTAACTCAATTCAGCAATCCTGTTTGTCCTAGTTAGTTTTGCTTGTTAACTTGATACACCTGAGAGAAAAGTCTCAACTGAGGAATTGTCTAGATGAGACTGGACTGCCTTGATTATTAATGGATGTAGGAAGCCTCAGCCCAAGGGGAAGGTTCGATTCCTAGGTAAGTGGTCCTGGGTTGTAAAACAGAGCTAGCTAAGCATGAGCCTATAAGCAAGCCAGAAAGTGAACAAACAATCAGACTCCTCCATGCTATCTGCTTTGGGTTCCCGACTTGAGTTCCTGCCCAGAATAGAAATGTAAGCAGAAATAAATCCGTCCTCCCCTAAGGAGTATTTGGTCAGTTTTTTATCACAGCAACAGAACAAAACAAGGACACTACTGGATAGCTACTAGTGAGAATCCCATTTATAATGAGAAGGAGGTGCAACTGAACCCAGCCCAAGGTTACCTACCTACCTAGCTGATGTGGGATTCCCCTCTGTATGGTATAGTTACTACTGTTAATAAAGAACTGCTTTGAGTATATAGCACAGCAGAGCAGAACAGAAGTAGACGGGGAAAACTAAACTGAACGCTGGGAGAAAGAAGGTGGAGTAAAGGAGAAGCCATGTAGCCCTGCTGGAGACAGACGCCAGAACTTTAGCTGGTTAAGATGTAAGAGTCAGCCAATAAGAAGCTAGAGCTAATGGGCCAACCAGTGATTTAAATAATATAGTTTCTGTGTGATTATTTTGGGTCTGAGCTGCTGGGGCAGCCAAACGACCAAGTGGCCTCCCTACAACACCTAGCTACTAAATGGCAGGGCTGAATGTCACACACAGCAGTTCTGCTCAACAGTCATGGGGTTGCTTAACCAACAGACAGTAATGTAGTCAAATAATCACATTCACCATGTCTGAACCAAATTTCCAGGCCCAATTCACAGCTTTTTACATAGTACCACCTGCCTCTTTAGCTCCCACGTCAGATGTGAGGAGAAAACACATGGGCAACAATGACAGGTTTTTAGAATACACATAAGAAGCAACATGTTCCACTACAACATTTTGAATATCATTTAGTTTGATTAGAACACGACATTGGTGGGTTTTCAAGGCAATCACATACAGAGTAAAAAACAGTAATTACATGGAATGTTTTTGGTAGTTTTGTAGACATCTCTTGGATAGAGTTAGAGATGAATTAACTTGACACTGCAAAGCAAGAGCTGCTATGGCAACTGTAATACACTGATTAACAGAGCAGCAAAAGACGATTAGGGCAATTATGACAGATTAAGGCTTCTAATCATAAATATTTTCACTATTTTTCTACTCATGTATGTGTAGAGAGAAAAAGAGTAATCATTATATTTGTGTGAATAAGCATACGTGTCTGAGTGTGGTGCATTTGCATGTGTATGCAGGTACACATACAAACATGTATGGGTACTTGTGTATAAGAATGCACAGGGACCACAGGAGGATGCTGGGTATCCTGCTCTATCATTCTCAGTGTGTTCTGAAATCCAAACTCAAGTTCTCATGCTTATACCAAGCATTCTTATTCACTGAGCTATCTTTCCAGACCTATTTTCTTCCAGGGTGATTTACCATTCTTTATCTTATTAGCTCTTGAACATTTTTCAAGAAATTTCAGGGGTGGAAAGACGGTTCAGTGGTAAAGAGTACTTACTAGCTACTCTTCCAGAGGACCTGGATTCAATACCAACCACAAACATGGTAGCTATCTGTAATTCTAGTTCTAGGGGGATCCAATGGCATTTTCTGGCCTCTTCAAGCATTGCCCATAAATGGTGAACAGACATATGTACAAGCAAAGCATTCATACACATAAAATAAAAATGAAAGAGAAATATCATAGTTTAACTATAAACACATATAAGTCAGGGACAAGAAATCTTTTTTTTTAATATTTATTTATTATGTATACAATAGTCTGTCTGTATGTCTGCAGGCCAGAAGAGGGCACCAGACCTCATTACAGATGGTTGTGAGCCACCATGTGGTTGCCAGGAATTGAACTCAACTCAGGACCTTTGGAAGAGCAGGCAATGCTCTTAACCACTTAGCCATCTCTCCAGCCCAAGAAATCTTAAAGTCTCACTTCACTATAATTTTTCTCCACTGCAAACTTTGGGAAAATAATCCAGAAAGAAGAAAAGGTTGGGCTTTGGGTGACACGACAGGATAGCAGAGTGGCATTCAGGGCTAAGTGTTGAGGCTGTTCCTTTCAGTACACAGATGCACTGGGTACTGAGGGAAGACAGACTACTCACCCCCAAGCAAACCATACCCAGGGCCAGGCCAGCAGCTAAAGAGTAGGACTCTCTGTCAGTGCAATATTCCATTTCCGGACCAGGGGGGCGTCCTATGGAAGGCAGAGAAGCACAGGTCAAGCCAGACTATTACAAATCCCAACTGTAAAAGTTCTAGAGACCAAATGCTTAAGATAAAGACATTGTCCAAAGGGCATCCATTTAACAGCTGATCTAAAGTTCCCAAAGGTTCTTAAATTTACCTATCAAGGCTTCTATCAGCAATGATATTCAAATACTGTGAAAACTTGGTTTTTACCAGAAAGTTGCCAAGAAGTAAGAATTATAGTTTGAAAGAGACAATTGCTTTGGGCAGGCAGAACCTGACAATCTTTAGTGCAATTTCTAGGACACGCATGGTGGGAGAGCAACTCCAGAAAACTGTCTGCTGACCTTCCACACTAGCTTACTCCAACAACACTTTAGAAAGCAGACAATTACTCTTAAAAAACAAACAAACAAAAAAAACCTGTTTTCACCAAAAAATAAATTAAAACCATTTTAATCTGATTTTTATTATTTTCAAGTGCATTCATCAGATATGATTTAAAATGTTTAAGTACTAATAATAAATAAAACATGCACTTATTTTATGCTTTTAAGTTAAAAACTATTTCTAGATTTTTATTTGATTTTATATAATATGTGTGTGTGCTTATGATAAAAATTCATATTTTTTTTTTTTTTTTTGGTTTTTCGAGACAGGGTTTCTCTGTGGCTTTGGAGCCTGTCCTGGAACTAGCTTTGTAGACCAGGCTGGTCTCGAACTCACAGAAATCCGCCTGCCTCTGCCTCCCAAGTGCTGGGATTAAAGGCGTGCGCCACCACCGCCCGGCAAAAATTCATACTTTTAAAAGTACTGCATTCTACTAACTATGCTTTAGGGCATCAGTTTTCAACAGGTGCATATCAGATATTTACATTACGATTCATAACAGTAGCAAAATTAGTTATGAAGTAGCAATGAAATAATTTTATGGTTGGGGTCACCAGAACATAAGAAACTGTAGTAAAGAGCCGCAGCATCAAGAAGGTTGAAACCTGCCACTTCAGAAAACAAAATGTGTTATGTATAAAGACCTCTCCCTTCAGAAAGAAGTTTATCCTTCTGGAATTATTCTCCGGGGTAGGGAGAGGATGACATTCAAAAGAGAAAAATTACATGAAGGTAATCAGTATAATACTTATGTATGCTAGCAAAACAGATTAAAAACAGCTTCTGAACGTAGCTGAAAAGATGGTACATGCTAACTCCCAGCACTTGGGAGGTGGAGGAAGCAGTTCTAGGCCAGCCTGGGCTGAGACCCTACCTTAAAAATAAAGGTGCGGGGGAGGGAGCTGGAGAGATGACTCAGTGGTTAAAAGCACTTATGCTCTTCCAGAGGACCCAGGTTTGATTCCCAGCACCCACATGGCAACAGCTAACAACTGTCTGTAATTCCAGTTCCAAGATATCAAATATTCTATTCTGGCCTTCATGGGCACTGCACATGGTACACAGACACACACAGGCAAAACATCCACACATAAAACAAACTAAAAAATTGCTTAAAGCAAAAAAAGAAAGTTCTAACAAATTCGGTATTTTAGAAAACTTCTTAAGATACACAATATTAAATTAATTTTAAAAGATACTTATGACAACGAAGCATTTTCAAAGGCAGAATATAAATACCACGTGTATATCAATCACTGATGAAACTTGCATGCAGAATATGAAGGAGGTGGGCTGTGGCTGTGCAACAGTGGTTCCATCACTGGACAGACTATGGTACAGCAGCATTTACTTATCCTCTAGCTTACTGGTTCTCAACCTACCTACTTCTGCGACCCTTTAATACAGTTTCTCATGTCGTGGTGACTACCAGCAATAACATTATTTTCATTGCTACTTCATAACTGTAATTTTGCTACTGTTATAAATGTATCTGTGTGGGTTGGAGAGATGTCTGGGCTGAAGCAATGGTTCAGAGGTTAAGAGCACTGACTGATTCTTCCAGAGGTCCTGAGTTCAATTCCCAGCAATTACATGGTGGCTCACAACCACCTGTAAATGAGATTCGGTGCATCTTCTGGCCTGCAGGGACACACGCAGGGAGAACACTGTATACATACTAAATAAATAAACCTTAAAAAAATGTATTTGTGTTTTCCAATGGTCTCAGGCAACCTCTTTAAAAGGCTGAGAACCACTATTCTAGATGAACAAGCTCTAAATAGCAGTGCTAGGGACCTTCTGGGTACTTTTTTCAGACCCATAATTTATGTGACTTTATATTTTGGTATAGGAATGTTTCAATTTTGTGAATCACTTCTATCACTATGGCAGATTAAAGTTGCAGCCACAATCTTCACTGCCCTGTGGTACAACCACCTCATGAAACGGCTTTTTGGTGGACCTGCCCAATGTGGCATGACTTTGGCTGGCACAACAGCAATGGACTAAAACTTTTGTTATCAAGTCTCCTACATACACATCACAAGAGAAAAAACACCCTCTAGCCTGGCTCCTAGAAGAGGTGAAGCACAACCAGAGTAACCAAACTACAGATCTGCGGACTAAAGCAGAGCCAGCAGGCCAATTTAACTGTCGTTCGTTATGTAGAAGTGTGGCCGCAACAGTTATGTGATGCTATCATGCTAAAGGATAATGCATCCTCACTAACACACTCTAGTTCAGAAACCTCAAAAGTTACTTTCCATGCTTTCCCTACTGGTAGCCAACACTGTTCTGAAAACATTAAATGCCAAATTCTAGAAATAAAAATGCCCAACTTCAGTTGAGCATTATAATCATCCTATTCTAAATCTCAGTGGAACCTCCATATATTAAAAAAATCCTAAGACAGCTACCTGCAAAAAAATATAAATAAATAAAAAATAAATAAAAAAGCCAATCAATCAGGTTAAACTAAACCAAATTAAAATGCCCATGTTTTTATTAAATGCGGCACTCTCGGGTGGCAGAGAGCATGGCAGGGGAAACAGAAAACCAGGAAGCACATGCAAAACCCAGGACCACAGTATTCCTCCTCTGGGAACCCATTTAAATACCCTATGGGAGGGGTCAGGACCTGGCATGCTGGGATTTGGAGTCCAGACCAACCCAACTCTCAGGCCAGGGGGCTGGGATGGATGCCAAGGACTGAGGTAATGCTCCCAACTTAACATCACATTCTAACATCATGTACCATTGTTAATTCATTAATTTATAAGTTAAACTTGCATATACAGTGGCCTCATTATCTATAGGTTCTGCACCCATGGACTCAACCAACCACACACCAAAAATACTTTTTAAGTTGTACCTGCACTGAACACAGAGACTTCCATCATTAGTCCCTAAACAATACAAGTGTAAAAACTGTATAGCATTTACATTAAGATGTAAATCCTTTACATTTCACCAGTGATTAAAAGGTAACTGAAAGGTATGAGATGAGCACAGGAAAGAGACAATCACTTGGTTATTTTTCAAGTGTTTTTATCCAACAGAAGAAAACAATGTGCTACTAAGAAGCAAAACAATCTAGTCTGAAGTGCAGGTCACTGCTAGACACTGCCTTGTGTGAGATGAACAACATACTCACATGTTCCCTCAAGCTCAGCAGTGAGTTTGCCAATGTAGGTTTACCACCCACACAGCAACAAAAGCCTTGGCTACATTACTTGTTCAGTTTTACTTTTTTTTTAAAATAATTATCTGGTCATTCTGTGCTAATAAAAGCTACTCTTTGTTTTCCTTAATTTTCGTAATTTATCATTTTCTATGGGTATATGTTTGAGCGGAAATGTACACTGTAAAGATTAAGCAATATTGACTGCATACCTATTTCAGCCAACAGGACTTCAGCAGTGTGTCTGTGAGCTGTGCCCTGATAAACAAGGCCAATGCCAACCACTGCAGCCACTTGGACATTGTGAGGCACATCAAGCTCTGTGGATGTTGGGGGTAAGAGAGCAGGAACGTGAATGCTAAGAAGCCGGGTAATTGACATGTCCATGGTGCCAAGTTTTGCAGCAGAAACACCAAGCAGCAATCCAATGCTCGTCATTTCATGGCCCTACAAAAGCAAACAAAATAAAGCTTAGACACTACCACAACAAATATGGCTTTCTTAAAATAGTGTGTGTGTGTGAGATTAATTTTTCAGAAGCCAGAGATTAACTTTGGATGTTGTTTCTTGGAAGTTGTCCATCTTAGTTTTTGAAGCACAGTCTCTCATCGGCACCTAAGACTGACATTCAGGTAGGCTGGTTGCCAGCAAGACCCCGAGGTGCCCTTTTCTTCACCTCCCCAGCACCAGAACTGCAAAATGCTCCACCACAGCTGGCTTTGTTATGTGAGTGCTGAAAACCAAACTCAAGTCTTCACTTTACTAACTAAGCCATCTCCCCAGCCCCACAAAGAGTTTTAGATAAAACAACGCCTGCTTCTTTCAATAAGCACCTTTACATGGCAGGCACTGAGTATAGTGGCAAACTAAACACATGTGGTACCAGCTCTTATAGTGTTCTAATGGGGGAAACATGCTAAATTAAAACACAGGCACTCACAACTAAAATTGGTTTACAAATACAGAGTATAGGAGACTATTTAAAGGAGACTAATAATTTTGTATTAGGAGGAGCTAGAGAATTATTAGCTATCTCTAAAGAACCTGAACATATCAGCCAGAAAAGTGGCAGAAAGTGGGACACTCAAAGGAAAAACAATGGAAAAGCAGTGCAATGGCTGCAGAAGTGAGCAGGACCACACAGGCCCAAGATGCAGACAGCAATGGGGGATGAGTAAATGGTTCTGAGCAAGGGTCACACACTGATTTACACTTCAGGAAGACTGCTTCCTGCTAGGAGATGAACATACTTAGAGGTGCAGGAATGAAACAGGGCAAGTTAACAATTAGGAGGTAGGGCAGTAGGTACGTGTTGCACAATGCCAGACATAGGATGACAGGTTCTCACCTTAGTTAAGTAGTCATGGATATTGAGAGTAGCCAGCTTGGTAAGATGACCATTCAGACCCAGGGCCATGAGAAATCCGGCATACTCATTGGCTAACTCCGCATGCTTTGGCTTGTTGTAAACAATCCAAGCTGAGTCTATCTGGGAGGCAGGGGCTATCTTTAGGCCAGCAGCCACACCATTATGGAAGCTGGCCCAGCTTGTCATATTAGGAGGCACATCAATGTTCCCACTATTAAGATCTACAGTTGTGTTTCGTGGAGGGGCTCGCCCTAAGTAGAGAAAGAAGTGAATTAAGAACATTTACAAAATTAAAACTCAGGTCTTTGAAATAAGGTTGCCTTTACTGCATTCAAAACCCCTACTGGGGGTTAGAGAGTTTGCTCTACTGTTAAGAGCACTTGTTTCTCTTGCAGAGGACCCAGGTTCAGTTCCCAGCACCCACAACCCTCTGTAACTCTGTTCCCTGGAGATCCAATGCCTCTTCTGACTCCTTCTCACACATGGTACATATACACATACCCAGGTACATACATACGCATAAAATACACACACACATACATACACACACACACGCATGCATACATACATTGGCTGGGCATGATAATATGTAATTACCATGGTCATATAATCCCAGGACCCCAGAGCAAAGGTAGGTGGAACTCTGTGAATTGGAACCCAACCTGGTCGACATACATTCCAGGTCAGCCAGTGTTCAGGGTTACATAACTCTGGCTCCAAAACCAACCAACAAACCGTACAGTTTAAAATATTTCAGAGTCCACTTTGCTAATACACAATAAAATAACTGATTATCTGGTCAGGGTTCTCACTGTTCTGCAGTATTTGCAACTGCAGGGAGGCACAATGAAACTATTGGAGATCCACATCACAGTTTAACTGCATGAATAATGAATTCCAACAGATGACTGAGGACACTGGTATTCATTTCAAACATTCACCTCTATACTGTTGTCTAGATATTAAAACAAAGAAATTTAAAGAGACAAGGACCTTCAGAAATCTGCCCTAACTGATTCATATGTCTATGCCTCAGCACATAGATATCTGTAAATATATGACACATGTTAGATATTAAAAATGCCAAATGTGGAGCAGGAAAGATGGTTACACTGTCAGGACCACTTCCTGTTCTTTAAGAAGACCTAGAGTTTGGTTCCCAGCATCCACATCAGGTGACACACCCACCTGTAACTACAACTACAGGGATCTACCACTGTTCTTTCACCTCCATAGCACCAGCACATGTACGCACACACGCGCACACACACACACACACA
>NW_004949101.1:19044950-19045295 GCF_000317375.1 Microtus ochrogaster | reverse complement strand
ACAACTACAGGGATCTACCACTGTTCTTTCACCTCCATAGCACCAGCACATGTACGCACACACGCGCACACACACACACACACACACACACCTGTAACTACAACTACAGGGATCTACCACTGTTCTTTCACCTCCACAGCACCAGCACATGTACGCACACACGCGCACACACACACACACACACCTGTAACTACAACTACAGGGATGTCCCACTGTTCTTTCACCTCCACAGCACCAACACACACACACACACACACACACACACACATATACACCTGTAACTACAACTACGGGGATCTACCACTGTTCTTTCACCTCCACAGCACCAGCACACACACACACACA
>NW_004949101.1:19011624-19044335 GCF_000317375.1 Microtus ochrogaster | reverse complement strand
TCTTTCACCTCCACAGCACCAGCACATGCATGCACACACACACACACACACACACACACACACACACACCTGTAACTACAACTACAGGGATCTACCACTGTTCTTTCACCTCCACAGCACCAACACATGCGCACACACACACACACACACACACACACACACACACAACATTTCATTTAAAATGCTAATCCTGACATTTAAGAGGCCAAGGAAGGAGGATAGAAATTTTGAGGTTAGCCTGAGCTACATAGCAAGACAATGTGTCAAAAGAGAAAGTCTCTGTTTACAGAAAAGTACCTAGTGAATTAGAAAGGAACATTCTCTACTGTGATGGTCCGCAAGAGATATAAATTAAATGTTTGTGATGCTATAAGTTTAGTCTGGACTTTTCTAATTCCTTTGAGTTTTGATACATATTGTGTACACAGACATGACTATAGCTTTATATTATGAATGGTTTATGTTAGCTCAATTCATCAATGGACATTTTGAGACTGATGTGATGTCTGTCCACTGTACTAAGATGACAACATGATAGACAATCAAAATAAATACTGATTATTGTACAAAGCTACCAAAATCCTTAGAGCTTTGGAAACACCATTTTAAAGATGTCTAAAACATCACTGAAAACAAATTCTGAGTAGATGAACAGTGGCTGATTTGTATCCTCTAGCCACACAGAAGAATGGGTGTCTCAAGACAACCTAAAGATTGGACAAATTAGACTTAAAGATTATTTAAAACTCAAGTCTCACATTTAAAAACAAAATAAAACAAACAGGATCTTACTGTGTAACCCGGCTGGGTCTGGAACTCTACCTCCTAAGTGCTGGGATTAAAGGCATGAACCACTACACCCAGTCCTAAATTGTTTTGCTTTTATCAACAATAACTCTCTGAACTTTTTATTTTTTAAAATAATCACAATAAAACACAAAATTAGTAATAGGCGATATTTCATCTACTTTTTGGCTTCCAGCTGGTGGCACTATTCCAGAAGATGGTGGTATTTGGCGAGGTGTGGGAAGTATTGAAGGAAATGAGCCACTGAAAGCTGGTTTGAGGTTTATAGCCCCTACTGTGTGTTTCCTAATTGTTCGAATTTGAGGAAGCTCCAGTCCATACCTGTTCCTGTCCTCATGTTTTCCTTGCAATCATGGACTGTATTCCTATAAACCATGAGCCAAAGTGACTCTTCCCCTAAGTTGCTTGACATAGTATTTTGTCATAGCCAAGAGAAAAGTAAATAATACAATTTGCTATATGAGCATCAATAACCACTATAGTGCTATTAATGCTTAAAATCAATGAGAGCATAGAAGCACTGCTTTGGTTTTAACAAAAATAATACAAAAGAACCTCACTCGTCAGCAGGCAGTGGTGGTGCATGCCTTTAAACCCAGCACTCAGGAAACAGGCAGGCAGATCTCTGTGAGTTTGAGACCAACTTGGTCTACAAGTGCTAATTCCAGGACAGGCTCCCAAGCCAGAGAAACCCTGTTTCAAAAAAAAAAAAAAAAAAAAAAAAAGCCTCCACCCATGTATGACCTTGGTCCTTTGTTGATGAGTTCAGAATTTAGCATACCTGTCAAATTTAATTTAGGAATAGGCAATGGCTCTGTTGGAACAGGATGATATGAAAACAAGGTAAACATTCCTCGCCCTACTGGAAGGGCCATAGTTCGCTGACACAACTGGAGCAGTCTATAATAAAACACAAAACAACACACAAACTGTTAAGAGAGTTCATAGTTGGACTCTAACAGGAGGGACTAAGATACACAATCAGGTCCTCATAAAGCACCTCCGCTCCAGACATGGGAGGATCAGCAATTCCTCTCACAACTCTTACATCTTCAGGATGCTGAAGCAGACACACATTGCCTTATTTGCTTTGAATGAGACCCAATCTCCTGAGGTAGAAAATACAACTAACTACATTCTACTCTGACTGATGCTAACCTGGTGTAAAGAAAGTACATTATTTAGGTGGTTCCTCTTACTGTTACTTTCAGCTGAGTTGTTTCAGCACACACAGATCCTCCTCATTCTTTATACCAACACTGCCTCAAAAACACCACTACCTCTGTGTTGTACACAAAGAGAGGAAGTAAATCGTCACCAGATCTACACACCAGGTATGCTCAGTTAAAATGGCTTCTGTTGCTCACACTGGAAAACTAACACCCCATGCTTGTTTCTGCATTGAATTTACTCTATATAGGCCCCTGGGACAAAAACTAACAGAAAATTTGGAAGTAGGCATTCCTACTTAAGAAAAGTTTTTAAACATTGCATTTGAGATTAAAGAAAGGCCCTTCAGAGGCTAACACAGGGCTGACATTCTGAAGACAAAATGGTTTCCCCCTAATTACATAAATGCACTGCTTCTCTAGCTCAGTGCAGCGGATTCTAACATTCCAATGTCCTAACATTCCTTGGAACAGTAACAGTACAATAACTAGGGATGCAGGAAATTGAAATCCATGAAGCTGGATCCCACACAATGTTTTAGTAAAAGCTTTATACATGATCCAATTCCACTTGAAAAAGTCATAAAATAAAGCAATAGCACCAATGCTGTAGTCCCTGGATGCATGACGCCACTAACAGGATGCTTAACAATCCCATCAAGCACCAAGAAAAGGCCTCCAATTAGACTAGCATCAATTGACTAAAAGATACATTCTGATTTCAGATATAATAAAAACAAGTGGTTTTCAACCTGTGGGTCATAACCCCTTTCACAGGGCTCACCTACAACCTGCTGCATATCAAGTATTTACATTATAATTCATAATAGTAGCAAAACTAGTTATGAAGTAGCAACAAAAATAACTATGGTTTGGGGTCACTACAACATGAAGAGCTGCATTAAAGGGTTACAGCACTAGGAAAGTTGAAGACCACTGTACTAAAAGACTGAAGAGAAAAAAGAATCAACACACTGTTAGTAATGGCTGACTACAGCGAGCTTTCTATGCACTATGAAATATCTTAAGTGTTATGTAAAAGAATTGACCTGATGCCAAAAATTGATGAGGTGTAACTTTACACTCATGTCTATTACAGCAGAGGCAACTCAAAAAATAACAGGTTAAGTATCCAAGTTCATGCAGGAATGGTGGTAAGCCTTACTACAAGATCCCCCATTCCTAACTATGTGCTCTATCCTCAATTTCAAGTCCTAACATGAGTCCATGTGGTGAGGAAATAGAGAGAAATTGGGATTTTTGGGAGACTGTAGTGAAGCATGAGTGATGACTGCCCTTGAAACCGTGTAAGAAAGAGAAGCTGGAAAAAAAAAAAAAAAGAAGAAAGAGAAGCTGGGCTGGTTCACACACCTGTAATTCCAGCTCCTCAAATCAGGAGCCCCAATACAAGCTCTGCCTGTGATAGATTGAAATCAAGGCCAGATAAGCAACTAAGAAAGTTTGACACCAGGGGAGGACGGGAATAAAGGAAAGCGGAAGGAGAGCTGAGTCCGTCACCTAAAACTCCTGTCCCCACAGATGGAGCCAGTACAGCACTGCCTCACACCTCCTGAAACTATGCTCCTAAGTTATGTCAAAGAGTTCTTCACAGCAACAAAAAAGTAACCAATACAACTGGTGTGAGTTTAAACCACACTAAAAATTAGCAAACAAGTACCTCAAAATCTCCACCTGTATTATGACACAGGTCCAGTGTATGCTTCGCTGACAAATTCTCTGACTGTCTTAGATTGGCCTTTTCTGAAGTATGCTGTTATATTTCATGAGAATGAGGCTATAATTATATCCTCAAAAATCAAAAATATTTTTAAAACATATATGGCTTACTGAAGTTGGATGTAAAATTAAAATAAATAAAAGGTAGATTTTTTTAACTTCAAGTAAGTTGCTTTGCTTTAGCTTTTAAGTATCTTAAACACAAAAACAAATAACAACAACAAAAATTCGGTAAGTATTATAATTTCATTTCTATGGCTGTGATAAACGACCTTGACCAAAAGCAATCTTTGATAGGAAAGAGTTTATTTGGCTTAAAACCCCAGGTTACAGTTCATTATAGAAAAGGAAGTCACAGTGCAGAATCTGATCCACTTCATAGCCACAAGCAAGAGCAGAAGAGAGAATACACCCATGCTGCTCAGTGGTCTGCCTCTTGCTCAGGTAGCTCTCTTCATTCCTAGACAGTCCAGGGCTCAGCCGATGAAACTGTACTGCCCAGTCAAGGTTGGTCCTCCTAGCAAGACAGTCTCCCACAGACCAACCTGATCTAAGTAATTTCTCAAATTAAATTAAATTATAATCTCTAGATTATAGCAAGTTAACATTTAAAACTAACCACCAAGCTGGTAAGATGGCTTAGTGAGAAAAGGCACTTGCCACTGAGCCAAATGGTCTAAGCTGGATTCTCCTGAAGCCTAGTAGAAAGAACCAACCAACTCCTCTGACCTCCACACACTCACTGCAGTGCATACACACCACACAAATACAAATAAATGTTTAAAAAAGAAAAGTTAAAATATTAAAGGAAAACAAACAAACAAACAAACAAACTAGTCTCAAGCATTAACACTGGACAGGAGATGAACCATTTTACCTGTTTTCTTTCTCTTCAATGAACTCGTGGTCACTGAGTTCCGGGTACTGCACCACGTTGACACGGACAGGCTGGGCACTCTGGAGCAGTCTCCGCACATCCTGCACCCGTAGATCCTCACTCCATATTAATGACATAACCTCATGATTTAGGTCATTCATGCCATCGTCTTCCTCCTCAGCCTCGGTTCCTGAAGACACATCTGATGAGAGCACCTGCAGGACAGACTTTACTGTAGCGACTTGAACGGCAGTTGTGTGTCGAGACTGCGAGGGCAAACAGGGTAATGGAACACAACTCTAAACTAGAGGTAAGCAGGACTGGGAGGCTTCCGGAAGTCACTCAACACTGTCATACAAGCTCAGCTCTTCCGTCACCCAAGCTGTCACACCCTCCTGATCCCATTATCACCCTGAGCCTATCTAAGTATGTAGTTCCTACAAATCTTCAGAGTACTGCACTGGAGTCATTCTTTATTAAACTGAAGAAATGAGTTTATATTTAGAGTTATAATCAGGGAGTTGAATCTACTAAAACAATCCATTTGCTAATTTTTTTTTCTTCAGGGAAGCCAGTTACTCCAAACAGAAGATGAGGAACTCACTATTAGTGCAGGACTGATGCCCACTTCAACATTAACAGAAGCAGAGGAATAAAACCTGGAAGGACACACCAGCAAAGGCTGAGAGAAGCAGCAAAAGGCTTGTATTGTGACTGGCTTTCACTTTCCATTTCTACACACCTTTGAGAAAGGGAACCTATCCTGCGAACCTCACCTGTGCTCTCATGCAGGGCTTCCCAGCCCCGTGCTTCAGTCTGACCACAACACAATCTTCTACAATGTTCTACTCTCAAGCAAAGTTCTACACTCCAATAAAAGATTAGATCCTAATTAAAATCCTCGAGTTTTCTTATTAGTGTGGAGGAAACAAAGCTAGCTTGGGAAAAAATATATAACCAGATAAAAACTCACTTTGGTTCCTATGGAATAACTATCAAAAACAAACTATAACCACGCTTACACAGCACTTCCTCCAAAAGCCCAAACACATGACAGTGCTTCCCTAAGATAGGATCTATGCCTAGTGCCATGCTTGCACATCAGAATTGCCTAAGGAGGACTTGCCTAAGGACACATTTCTCAGAATGTCTGTCATCATTAGACAATATAACTGTATTCTAATGGATAGCTTAGCTAGAGAACATAAACCCAAACAACAGAATCAAGTTGAAGTTTAGCCTCAAATAACTGAAGAAACAAAATTTAGATAAACTTGCCTAGGCTGCTGTTTAAATAATTTATAGATTAATATTTATAGTGTTTATGAGCTGAATGGCTCCCAGCAGCAAAAGAAATGTAAATGCCAAAGATCTTTGTGTGCATCTGTGTGTTGTGTTTTGGGGACAGGGACTCACTATGTCTTTCAGGCTACTTTTGAACTCATGGTGACTCTCCTGGCTCAGTCTTCCAAATTCTGATTGCAAGCAATGTACTCCCACACCTGGATTTTCTTGGTCAAGAAAATAAGAATGGATTTATATTTAAAACAGGACAAATACAAAGTTAACTAAAGTTGCGATTTATACATAAATTTGAGATTAGACTCCTGTGGGAACTGATTCTAGCTTAAGTCCGAGGCAGGCAACTGTTGGGTTAGGAGAGCCACAGTTACAGCACACAGACACTGATGTGCTGGCTCACAGGCTAGCAGAACAAGCCTGGTTCCCACAGTGTGCTCAGAGATGTCACACAGATCTCTGTGAGCCTTATGCCTGTCTGCCTGGTCTACAGAGAGATCCTGTCTCAAAAACAAACAAAAAATGTTGCTCATTTCTGGGCTTCTTAGAACCCACTCTGAAATGGGTGTAAAGAAGGAGAGTCTTTAAGGCACCTAAATAACTAACCCTAGTGGAGAACATATTCTTCCTCATCAGGCTTCAATCTTCCTGTTACTCAGGGATTGTGCAAATATATTTATACCTATTTATTTGTTTTGTTTTGTTTTGTTTTTTCGAGACAGGGTTTCTCCGTAGCTTTTGGTGCCTGTCCTGGAACTAGCTCCCGCAGACCAGGCTGGCCTCGAACTCCCAGAGATACGCCTGCCTCTGCCTCCCGAGTGCTGGGACCAAAGGCGTGCGCCACCACCGCCCGGCATTTATACCTATTTAAAAGGCTAAATTCAAGAATCCAATCTCTTAAAAAATATGAATGAGAACACAATTATTATTGCAGTCAGCCAAATTGAGGGTACAGAGGCTCTCGGTTTTCCTGTGTAGTTAGTTAACTGCTGCTTCCACAGGTACAAGTAGCTGAACAGGCATGGCCAGTGGCTTGCTGACTCTGTACCTGTCCTGACTCTGGGCAGAGAAAAGTACAGGCAACACAGGGCAGTCACTAAGTCCACAGCTCCCGTGTTCAATTTTAAATCTGACTTACAAAAGGCAAACTGTGAGCACAGTTACCATAGTGTAAAGGTTCAAAGGGAAAAGAAGGCAGTTCCACTCTGACGTTATCTGAGGCTAAACTGAACTTGCTGTGTTGATACTCACAGATTTGCCTCTGGGTAAGTTTCCTTCACAAGCCTGCTTAGAAAGATCCTGCCTTCCAATCAAGAGGCAGACAGCTTCCGACCAGTCTGAATCAGGCTGCTCCCGACAGTGATAGATTGCATCCCTGATGGGAAGAGCAATCCCAAAGGGAAGAGTCTCCAAATCTCTTAAAGTGAAACCTTGGAGGAAAACAAAGGAAGAGACACTTTTCAGTTAGATCCGCCACTTTCCTAATCATCCTCAAACTAGTGGGTCAACAAACACTGAAGTCCACCAGCACTAAGAGCGGACGTGGACAGGAAACAGCAGTAATTCTCACCATAACTAACAGTGCTTTACCTAGGGTACCATTACCCTAGGAGTTGGCAAGAAAAGATATCTCCACTCCTCTGGTCACAAAGAACACTGCGCACATGTGCACCAAGATATAAGAATAAAAATATCAAGGAGGAACTTTGTTTCATTATGGTGACTAGAAAGGGGAGGAAGGCAAGCCCCACTGTCTGTCTTCAATAAATGACTTAAAACTATATGAATCAGCTCAGGTGAACATGGTACTTGTATGTACATAGACAAAACACTCAAACATACATTCCTAAGAAAAATATAAAGATGACTAATGAAGAAAAGCAAGGCAAAGGTCATATATAGGTAGGTGAATGGCAGCAGCCAGGTAAGCACTAGCTGCACCTGCACTGGTCACATTCTGTTTTAAAGGCAGGCGACCAAAAACCAAATTTACTTTATTATTACCCTCTATATTCACATTTCACACACTCTTTTGTATGAATATATTCATACAATATTCAATGTATTTTTATTTAAAATACTTGTAATGCTCAGACCATTCAAATTTCTATTCTATTTCTTTTTCTAAACTTCACAATATTATCCATTATTCATGATATAAAAGTTGATCAATTATTGAAGCAAAAATATTTCCTTATATATAGGAATAACTTTTACTAAATTTTATATAATGGACAGAATTCATCTAATATTTTTCATTTACTCATCCTATATGTACACTGTAAGACAACTATTGTTATATTCTAACAAGTCACACAGAAAGAACTGAAAACCTTCATGAGAACATACTCTGGGTAAAATAACAAATACCTGGACATCATTGAAGTACTATTTAAGATACTAAATTTGGAGAGGTCTCAATTTTTGTCAAATACTCATTTCAGTAACTTTTTCCCCCAGCAAGGAACAGAATCCTAATTAGCCTGGAATTCACTCTGTAGGCAAGGCTGGCCTCAAGCTCAGAGAGATCTGCCTCCTGACTGCTGTGATTAAGGCATGTGCCACCACTTCTGGCATGGGTAACTTTGCTTTTTGTCGCTGTTGTTTTTCATTTTTTTTTTTTTTTTGATTTTTTGAGACAGGGTTTCTCCGTAGCTTTTGGTTCCTGTCCCTGGAACTAGCTCTTGTAGACTAGGCTGGCCTCGAACTCACAGAGATCCGCCTGCCTCTGCCTCCCGAGTGCTGGGATTAAAGGCATGTGCCACCACTGCCCGGCTCAGTTTTTTTTTTTTTTTTAAACAATTTTACTACATTTTTAAACCTAGAAGCAAAGGTTTAAAAGGTTTGGAGCAAGAAACAAAGAATTTTCCTCCCTTCTTGGTAGCTAAGCATTCACTCATCACAGTGCATTTGAGAGCACTCTCTGAAGCGCTTACACGATTGACCTTAAATGATGCCAAAGTGCCCATTTCTGATATCTAAATGTAAGTCTCAGAATGGCTTCATATTTAGATGTACATTAACTAAAGTTTTTCATCTAAGACCAATTTACAAAGCTAGAGCTACTGCCTCAACCGATCCACAGGGAATGAAAATAAAGATTTCTAATGCCTTAAGATATAAAAGGCTGATGTCCCATCTACTCTTCTACAGGAAGTTGTGGACGCTCATCTTCAGCCTTTACAGACAACCAGAGCCTCGCCTCTCTCCTCATGCTTCCCCAGTCCAGGGAGAGCAGGGAAGTCATGACAATACAGTCCCAAGATGACAACGCAGCTCTTACCTACATCGGTCATCCAGATAACCAATCTTTCTGCTAGACTGGAAACTGAAGCAGAATGCCGGAAAGTAAACCTACCGAGAATAAAATAAAACAACATTAAACACAAACATCTAACATTGCTACCAATTTTAAATATGAAAGCACAATCTCAAACAAATTACCTGTTTTCTTCCTGTTCTGCTTGTGACTTTTGGGGGGCTGAAAAGCAACAGATGGACACTTTATTTTGATAGACATTCTGGCAAATAACATACAGAGGATATCTATAGATAAAAATTCATTAACCAAAAACTCCTTCAAAATAAAAAAAAAATCAAGTAGTACTATGGCAAGCTGCAACAGACAGCTGTTTCCTTTAGACTAGCATAGTCCTATATAGCTACACTGAGAATGTAGCTATATACAGGTGTGTCAGGTTTTAAGTAACCAGGAATCTGAAATTCAGTTGTGGTTGTAGACTGAACAGTATTATAAAGAACAAGATGGATCTCTAAGACAAACACTAATGAACATTTTAACATTCTACTTGGGATACCCAAACATTGTAACAACTTACTTAAGGTTACTTTGGATAAATACTGTGAGGCTTCATCAGAAACACAACTCTCATCACCAAGGATGTAAAGTGCAATGCTCTGAAGAGGAAAAAAAGGAATCTGTTACTTGTTTTTGTTGTTGCTTTACTTTTAATTCAGTTGTTTTGGTTATTTTTGTTTATGAAACAGGCTGTCATGTAGCCCAGAGTGACATCAAATGCCCCAAAGATCTGAGGCTGGCCTTGAACTACTGACCTTCCTGCCTTTGACTCCCTAGTGCTGGGATTACAAGAAATGTGACCCCACACCCAGATGAACCTGTTCTTATTAACTGAAGTGAAGGAAGAAAGAAAGCACAAAGTAAAGACTCATACATTTAGGGGTCCAACACTACAAGGCTGGACAACATTATATAACCACGTGACTACTATCACTCTCAATACAGAAAAGCTGCATTGTGCCTCACACACCCCCTTGTGTTCTGTCAGCAACCCTTCTCCACAAACGTTAGAAATAACTCGCCTGCTCTCCTGCCCCCAGCCCATCTGTCCTATAAGATGTATATGGGATGGCACAGCAGAGTCTTTCCAGTTCTACTATACAACATAGCACAGGCATGAGATTTATCTTCTTTATGCCACAACCACTAGCTTGTTCCTCTCCACTGCTGAGTAGTATCTATTACAGAGATGTCAACTTAGTACATCTTCTCGGGAATTGATGAACATGGGCTGAAGAGATGGCTCAGTGATTAAGATTGCTGGTTGCTCCTCCAGGGGACCCAGGTTTAATTCCCAGCACCTACATGATGCCTCTCAAATATCTGTCCTATCTGTAAATCCAGTTCCTGGGCTTCTAGCCTCCATGGGCACTGCATTGCACATGGTACACAGTAAGCATACTTGCAAGCAAAACACCCACACAAGCTAAATAAAATTAATGATTTCAAAAAAGCCTTTTTAAATTAAGGGACATTCCCAGCATGCATAGGTTATAAGAAAACTGATTCATGCCTTTACATGCAGGTTTTTGTGTAGCCAATATATTTCATACCAGAGAATATAAACTTGCTTTGAGTTATGGTAAATATATGTTAAAATTTTTAAAATTTTGGAGCATTCTTTTATTACCATTAGCAAAGTCAAAGTTTCATCTGCTCAATACTCAACCATGGTTTTAGTTATCCTTACAGATACCTAGTCATATCCTAACAGTACCTAACAGTAGTAGCTATTCAAAAATCTCATTTAGCCTTCAGTTTGTTTAGCAAATTAACTCAAAAACAATACCAAAAAAAAAGAAAACCAATTCAAATGAATTAAGATCACACACAAAAAAATTATTTCTGTACAGTCTATGTTGGTGTATGTATGCATGCATATTCCTGTTGAGTGTTCGCATGTGAGTATGGACATGTGCATGGCACAGGACACATATAAACGCCAGAGGACAAACTCATATGCTGGTTCTTGTCATCCACCTTGTTTGTGGCAGGGGTCTTTTAGTGATGGGTCCTCTAGAAGAGCAGCCAAAAGATCTTAATCACTGGACCATGTCTTCAGCCTCCCAAGCAGGGGCTATTAGTCACTGTTGTGTAAATCAGGGCCTGCAAGCTTCTGAGGAATCCTGCCATCTCTGCCTCCCATTTCCCTGGAGGCCCTCTGAGATTACAGATGTATACCATGGCATCAAACATTACATCAATTCTGAGGATCCAAACTAGCCATACTTACAGGGCAATCACTTCACCCACTGAGGCAACAATATCCTTATTTATAAGTATCTCCATAAATAACTCAAAACCCCAAAGACCTATAGCAGTATTCCAATAAGAGGTACATAAATTTGGGAAATTCACAGAACAGAAGTTACCAGGGTTAAAAGGGAAGAGGAATAGGAAATTACTGTTGAATGGTGCATGGTCCATGACTGCATTACAGACAACTAAACGCCTAGGAGGCAAGCCTTTTGGGCATACTTGTAATTGTCAAGATTAAGGTTAGCCTCTGAGAATGCCTGAGGAATACCTTGATTATGTTAACAGAAGTAATTTCCTGTGGAACCATTTCCTAGGCAGAGAATCCCAGACCATATAAAATGAGAGCACAAACTAAGGACTTAGGCATGAATTCACTGGCTTCTGCTCTTGACTGTGGATATGATGTGACTGACTAGCTGCTGCAATTTCCTGCCACCTTGACCTCTGCTCAGTGATGGACTAAAGCTGGACTTGTGAGAAATAAGCCCTTCCTCCCCTAAGTTGCTTTTCTCAGGTGTTTAATCACAGCAACAGGAAACTAAATTAAGATGGAGTAATGAAAAAATTTTGGAGAAAAGATGGTGGTGATGATTACATATGTGAATTAAGGGAAAAAAAAAAAAGAAAACAAACACAGAACTGCCTACCAGGAGCCATGGAAGACTGAGAAAGCCCCGTTCAACACGAAGAAGAACAGAACAGAACAGAGAAGGGCAAGAAGAAAGAATGTTTACAGATTTCTAACTTTGATAAGAGGGGATAAAAGCAGTAGGAATCTCTTGTATTTCTGGAAAGATCCCTAACAGGCCTATACATATACTGCCTCAGCATCAAGAAACAGAAGCATATATGCCAAGGAACTCAACTTTACTAAAGCCCTCTGGTTCCATACACAAGTTTGAGGTTTGTATTAACTATTCAAGATAAACAACATTCTAAAAATATATTTCTTTGAAAAATATTTCAACAGGACTTTCAATAACCATAGGTCAACTGATTATTAAATAGGCAAAGGTTATAAAACCGTTAAGACAACTTCTAAAGAGAATAATAATGGAAAGAAGAGTACCACAAACCAATTTTAAGGTTTACTATGAAACTACCATAAATAAGACAAAGTGGAGAACACATAGATCAATGAACCAGGTTTCCCCAAAGTTCAAACCTGGAAAAGAAGTGCTCAAACAGACTTGACAAAAGCACAAATGCAAAAAAGGGATGGCCGTGTCAACAACCAGTGTTCAAAGAGCTAGCCAGCCAAAGAGTAAAATATTCTCAAGGTATGGTTAGTCAGGGGTGTAGTGTTGTCCTAGGACCATAGCAGTTGGGATGCTGAGGCAAGATCACCAGTTCAAGACTACCTTGAACTGGTCGACATGGTAAGATGCTACGTGAAAAAAACAAGAGAGAAAGGCTTTCTTGGCAGAACAACAACACAAAGTCAAAGGAGGAGACAGCAGCAGCAAACCACATTTTGACAAAAACTACTCAGCAGAAACCTCTAAACAAAATCATAGTCACTAGGAAATGCAATTAAAAAGCACAGTAAGACAGACTACAGAGCAACCAGATTGACAAAAACCAAGAAGGAAAGACAAGTATCAAATAACTGACAAGAATTCTAGGCAACCTCTCTTAACACTGCTGGAGGCAATATGGAACAAACAGATACTCGGGAAAGCAGTTGGCGATTTCTGTAAAGACAGGTATATACTTAGCATATAGCCATCAGTCCCAATCCTCTGTTCTCACCCTATGGAAATGAAAACTTATGTTGACATTAAAGTCTGTGTGTGACCTTTAGAGTATCTCTATTTATAATTGCTAAAACCTAGAACCAACCCAGCTATCACATAAGCCAACTACAGGGGCAGCAATGCAGTGGACTGTCAGCAACAGAAACCAGAATCTGGTAGCATGAATGACAACTTGGATAAATCTCAAAAGAGTAATTGTGGAGAGAGGTGCTACAAACGTTCAGTATTCTAATTAAAATGGTAATCATGAAACTATTCATCTGCTGAAATTTATAGAACAGTATTGGGGGAGAGAAACACTGTAATTTTACTTTATGTGTGTACATGTGCATGCTGTTTGTTCTATATATAACAATTTAAAGAAAAATAAAACTAAGTAAGATAGTCAATACTCCAGATACATACCAAGACCACGAGCCTGCTCCTTTCGCAGACCCCGGGGAGGTAAGGATAGGGTGGCATTCCTTCGCCCTTCAGACAAGAACTCACCCACTGATAAATACTTGGCGGCTCAGACGTAAAAAACGAGAGATGATGCAGAAATCCCGATTGACCTTTAGAATACATAAATGTTTAGAAAGGCACACAAATATATAAGACAAAAACAAGGTCACAGTACTTGTCCTTTCAAATTATAAAAATTATATTTTCAATTATTATCCAAAATAAATATTTTTGTCACAGTAAATAGCTAATTATTTATAAATTTAAATTATTTCTATTTTACTCCTTTATAAATAGAAATTCAGCAATATCATTTACAAACCATATACCAAGAGCTGGACAGATGGCTCAGTAAAAGGCATCTGCCACCAAGCCTGATAACCTGAGTTCAATCCCTGGGTGCTACATGGTGGAAGGAGAGAACTGACTCCAAAAAGTTGTTCTCTAAATTCCACATATATGTAATGGCACATGCACACCCAATACTCATCATGTATGCACTGCCACACACATATAATACATATAAAAGTACATTTTAAAAAATAGTTTTTAAAGAATCTAACTTTTTTTTTTTTTTTTGCCTAGTTCTATAAAGGTGAGAAAACAAAGGGACATGAAAGACTAAGCTCTGCTCTTTGAGTCCCTTCAGGTCAAGCCTAGACTAGAGCAGTAGAGGTAAGTGGGATAAGTGGTAACTACTAGCCCTGTATGGCTACTGGGTATCTTAAGTGTGGCTAGAGCACTGAGGAACTAAACTTTTACAGTAATTAAAGTTAAGTAAATCTATAGCCATGGCCTCTACTGAACAGCACAGGTCAAGGATATAGCGTTTATGACACCAGAGGCTGTTGAAGCTTTGGAATAGGTAGTGTTTTAACTACACACCAAATAACTTATGGCTTACTTAAACTCAGTGGTCAAATGCTACCAATTTAAAACCGCCTGGCTAAAAAGACATCTATCCTCTGCTCTTCCCCGAGACACAACAAACACCTATGCACTACTCAGAAGACATGCAGGGGTGTCAACACTCACCTTGATCAATCGTACACACTTGTCCAGTAGTTCTGACTAGAGTTGGGTAATCTCTGTAGTAGTGATCCATGTAAGCCTCTAATTTTAAGTCCCTATAACAGTAAGAGCATACACAAAGGCGTTACAGCAGCCCCCAGTCAGTTAACTTTTCAACTTAAAAAGCATGTTCATGAGAAAGCTTTCAGACCTGGAGTATTTTCATGTGTATCTGGTGTCACATGCAAGCGTCTGTCTAGACAAACTTCATTAAGGTCAAACTAGAGAAATAGCATGATCTTGCTCCTTCCTGTTGTTTACTGGCTGTGTGATCTGCGGCAAGTAATCTCTACAGACCACAGTATTTTCTTCCAGAAAACAGAGACATATCTAAGTCACTCTGAGGCTTCTTAATTTTTTGTGCTGTTTTGCTCCCCACACCAGATAGAATAGTTCCTCTCAGACACAGTATTTCCAGCAGTCTTCCAAGCACTAGGATTACAGGCATATGCCACTACTCCTGGCTACTACAAGTTTTGAAGAATAAATAACATATGTATGGAAAATATAGGACATGGTAGCACACATCTGGAAATCCTAAAATTTGAAAAAATGAGGCAGGAACATCTAAAGTTTTAGGTCAGCCATAGCTATAGGGGCAGGTGCTCTGTATCTTCCGAAAGCCATAAATTAATTGAATACAAAATGGCATGTGTGATGACAATGACCCGTCATGAGGGGATGAATCAGCAAATAAGCATGTCAAGTTTCAAAAGTATTTCAGAATCCTCAGGATCACAGAAGTCAGAGAACGTGCTATCATCTTAATCAAGAGGCTGAAATACCAACTTGAACTGAGAAGGGGAGACTGGAGTTTTTCTAAGGAGGCTCCTGACATATCACAGAAAGCAAGCCCTCTGAGGACCTAATGCAGTGTCCTAACAACATCTACCTTGCTAACTGAACAAGCAGGTCAACAAGGGAACAAATCCCTTCTCCCATTAGAGTATTCAACTTGAGCTCTTCATAGACAAGGTGAAGAACAAAGAAAATTGCAGGGATGTGAGGAAAGAGAAGAGTTGAAGAATCCAGACTAAGGTTCTGTGAAAAATCTTCTTCTTTCACCCTTGAACTTTCCAAAGCAGTCAAACATAAAGATTTGTTCAGAAGATGAGACTCAACGTTGTGATGGTAGTCTGAATTCAGTAAGTATTCCCAGTCCTAAGAAGAATAAAATGGACAATAATTACTTACATAGTGCTAGATAGAAATGTCATTTTAAAATAACCGCAAGGGGCTGTAGATGTTCAGCAGCTAAGAGTACATACTACTTTGGCAAAGGACCTGAGTTTGGTTCCCAGCACCCACAGCAGGTAGTTCACAACCACTTGGAACTACAACTACAGGGGATCTGGTATTTCTGAACTCCATAGGCACCTTCTTTAAAACACAAAAGAAAACACCTGGAAACAGCCTACTGTCCTACAGGAGAGCAAAGCAAACTACAATATAGTCATAACTCTTGGTAATAAAAAGAACATACAACTGATACTTCCATCACCTGGCTCATCTTCAGTACATTATGCTGAATGACAGAAACCTTATGTACAGAATACAGACTGTACTATTTCATCTACAACAGACACAACTAACGAATGGTCAAAGAATTCAAGTCTGTGTTTGATTAAAGATAAGGGGGAGAGGGTTGATTACAAATGACACAAAGAGACAATATGGAAAGGTTCTGTGCTCTGGACCACTTCAGAATATACCATGGAATCTGAGGTATTTAAGTGTAAAGCAGAGAAATGCTACATAAAAGGGTAAATGTTGCTGGGCGATGATGGCACAGCCTTTGATCCCAGCACTCGAGAGGAAGAGGCAGGAGGATCTCTGAGTTTAAGGCCAGCCTTAAACTCCATCTACAGGGCGAGTTCTGGACAGCCAGGAATACACAGAGAAACCCTGTCTTGAAAACGCAAAAATATAAAACAAAAAAGGGGTAAATGCTGGCAAATAGTTGACCAATTACCAATAAATATCCACAAGTCTACACTGAAATTATGTAAAAACATATACATTTATACTAATTTTTGTATGATGATCAAAGACAAAATTAAATAAGTGACAGAAAATGTAACAGATTTTATCCTTCAAAATAATATACTCAGAAGTAAAATTAAAAAAAAAGCAAAAGATACTGGGAAAACTGACAATTAATAGGAATATCAGACATGGGACACCTGTACAAGTCTCCACAAATCAGTAACATTAGCAAGAAATAACAATGCTTACATCATCAGATCCAGTATCAGAAGGCCTTGCTTTTTTGGGTGCAATGACTGGGGAAAGTGATCCTTCAAAGTCGGACTGAAAAACAACCACAAAGCAGACAACAAAATCATGAAATTATTATTGTTAATTAGCCAGTTTAAGGATTCAGGTGTCAGTTCTGCTAATTAGAGAAACGGAATAAAGTCACTAACACTCTTCTCTTCACCAGCACATGGGGTGCAAATCTCTTCTTAGTCACCACGGAGCGAAATTGTGTGTGTAAAGCATTCAGTACAGTGCCTGGACACATAGGTACAGTAATGGTCATTTATTTTTCTACTTCTCTAATGACACAAATTATATCCAAAGAACACGAAAAATCACATAAGTCATAAGAGAGAGTCAGTAGCACTCTCTACCATGTTATGAAAATGGAAAGAAAAAATAAAATCTGGACAAAGAGAAAATAAGCACCATGAACCCTGCTGGCTAATGAGGACCATTCTGTCCCAAGCTTTGATCTAAAAAACATGACCTAAGTTTAATGTGTCAAAGTAACATGGCCTTGAGAACTGACTTTCAAGTTAGGTGGAACAGCAACTTAGTTACTAAAGAGACTGTGGCAAGAGTTGCTGAGTATAGTTCAACACCAGCTTTTTGTTTGTTTGTTTTAAAGGGATTTTCTTCTCAATTACAGCTATTTGCAACATGGAAGACAGTGAACCATAACTTTCTTTACAAAAGGATGGGTGTTAATCCTTCCTACCACATGAAAAATGTGGGATGAGCTAGTTCACTAACTACTCTGCGAGACAGCGGCACACAACTCTTGATCAACAAGCACTGCAGGTTAATTACACAGAAAACAAAATAAAACCTACAGAAAGTCAAAGGGTACTTAGTCAGAATTTTAAAATCACCCTCTATGTGATAAAGTACAGAAAGACAGGAAGTAACAGCTGTACTACAAACACTTAGACTAAAAGTCAGCTCTGCTCTCACTGGAAGATAGTTCTCACCTAAACTACAGAGGGCAATTCCTTCACACACTAAATGACATAAACTCAGTATCGAGGGCTGTTCACTGAGCGTTCGTCTGAGCCATGCACCACAGGACAGGGTAGTAAACAAGACTGCTGAACTCCCTGCCTCACTAGAATTTATATTCCAGTGGAAGGAGGGAGGACAGACAGGTAAGTAAAGATACTTAACAGATGTGCTAACAGGAGAATAAGGAAGGAACCAACTGTGCACAGGACAGGCGGGCAAGCTGTACTGCAGTGACAAGTGAATAGTGGCCCAAGCACGCCTTGTCAGAAAGAAAACAGCAGGTGCAAAAGTCTGAGGATGGGACATACTTGCAGAGCTTGGGGAATAGAATAGAGAGGTCAAGATGGCTGGCAGAGACGACAAAGAGAGCAGAAAGGTACAAAAGGATGAGGTGACAAGGCACAGTACAAATCCATGCCTTATCCTGAACAAGACAAATGTCTCTGGAGGAATCTACACCAGAGGAGTGACTAACATGACCTGACTTTATCGGGTTGCAGAACGAAACAAATGCAAGCAAACGGCTGCAAACAGCTAGTCAAAACTTCAAGAATTATACTTTATTCCTAATGGACCAATAAGAGCCAGAAAAAAGAAAGTCATTCCCATATGCATAGAAATAAGAAACAATTGCTCCAGAAGACCACTTCCTAAATATAAATCCAGTAGCACAGACACTGAGAGAAACAATTAATAAATGGGACTTCCTGAAACTGAAAAGCTTCTGTACAGCGAAGGACACAGTCAACAAGACAAAGCGACAGCCTACAGAATGGGAAAAGATCTTCACTAACCCCACATCAGAAAGAGGTCTGATCTTCAAAATATACAAAGAACTCAAGAAACTGGTCATCAAGAGAACAAATAATCCAATAAAAAAAAAAATGGGGTACAGACCTAAACAGAGAACTCTCAACAGAGGAATCTCAAATGGATGAAAGACACTTAAGGAAATGCTCAACAACCTTAGCCTTCAGAGAAATGCAAAACAACTCTGACACCTGTAAGAATGGCCAAGATCAAAAACAGTGATGACAACTTATGCTGGAGAGGATGTGGGGTAAAGGTACAGCTTCTTTGGAAATGAATATGGCGATTTCTCAGAAAATTAGTAAACCACCTACCTCAAGACCCAAAAATCCACTCTTGGGTATATATCCAAAGGATGCTCAAAGGATGGTAACAAGGACATGTGCTCAACTATATTCATAGTTGTTTGTCATAGACAGAACCTGGAAACAACTTAAATGACCTTCAACCAAAGAATGAATAAAGAAGATGTGGTACATTTACACAATGGAGTACTACACAGTGGAAAAAACTAATGGCATCTTGAAATTTGTGGACAAATGGCTGGATCTAGAAAACATCATACTGAGTGAGGTAACCCAGACCCAGAAAGACAAGTATCATACGTACTCACTCAGAAATGACTTTTAGACATAAAGCAAAGAAAAAATAGCCTACAAGTCACAATCCCAGTGAACCAAGACAATAAAGAGGACCCAAAAAGAGACATACATGGATCTAATCTACATAAGAAGAAAAAGACCAAGATCTCTTGAGTAAATAAATATAGGAGCATGGGGATCATGGGAAAGTACAGAAGGAGAGGGGGGAGAAAGGGAAGGGAGCAAAGAAAAATATATAGCTCAATAAAAACAATTAAAAAAAAAGACCAAAGGGGTCAAGACCATTAATCAGCTGACCTGAGCTAGTGGGAGATCACAGACACCAGACTAACAACTGGGGAACCTGCAGAGAACTGAACTTGGCCCCCTGAATACAGGTGACAAAGGTGTGGCTTGGGCAGTATATAGGACCACAGGCAGTGGGACCAGGATCTAACTCTAATGCATGAACTGACTTGGTGGAGCCCGTTCTCTATGGAGAGACACCTTGCTCAGCCTAGATGGGTTGGGGAGATTCACTCCCTCAATGAGTGACGGGACACTGAGTTGACTTCCCAGGGAAGGCCTTACCCAGAGAAGCAGATGGGAGTGGGGTAGGGTAAGGAGGGTGGAGAGGAAGGAGAGGAGGGAGAGGAAACTGGATTGGTATGTAAAAAATAAATGAATTAATTAAAAAAGAAACAATTGCTCTAATCTAGCAAAGGATCACTACATCAAAAATAATCAATGCAGTAACAGATAGTTAAACAACACTAGCAAGAATTTTGATTGGATACCACTTCTAAATGTTATCTGGCCCCATCTCTTAAAAGATTTATTTCTTGAGAAATAACTACATATGTGATTAGTAATTTATGTAAAAAAAATTGGTGCCGGGCGGTGGTGGCGCACGCCTTTAATCCCAGCACTCGGGAGGCAGAGGCAGGCGGATCTCTGTGAGTTTGAGACCAGCCTGGTCTACAAGAGCTAGTCCCAGGACAGGCTCCAAAACCACAGAGAAACCCTGTCTCGAAAAAAAAAAAAAAAAAATTGGTAAATTACTCAAAATCAGAAAACTTTTCTAGTCCATCACCTTCACCACTCAGTCACAACTATGTAAGAAAACTTTTTTAATAAAGCCCAAATATTAGCTATTTGCTTAAATATGATAAAAATAAAAAGGTTCTATGAAACAATTTTAAGGACATATAAAATCTATATCAGTATCATGTTTATGTAAAAGGCACCATTAAAAGTATCTACAACAGCTATTCTTGAGAATGGGGGACAATTGCTTGCTCCTTCCTGTTTTCCAAATCCTCCTCAGTGAGAAAATATACTTTCATAATGAAGAGGAAAAAGGGTTTCTGTTGTTTTTTTATTTTTATTTTTATTTTTATTTTTTCTAATGGAGTTACTAGCATGAGGCCAAAACACATAGGTAAGTACATCTGCGTTTTGGGGACAAAGGCTAAGTATATTCTGTAGTGTCTGCTTCACAGTTCCAACCATAGCTGTCTGGAGAGTGCTCTCCAAAGGAATGACCACACCCACACTGAAGGCATCACCTATGAAGGTCCTGCAGAAAAATGACTCGGAGGCCTGAGAGGCACACAGCTTTACATTGCTAACAGTGTTCTCAGACTAAAGAACTTTAAATGAGCAAAGCACAGGTCTATGAGCTCTCTGACTCACCATCTACAAGACCAAGAGTGCTATTTGTAGTCATTTTACAAAGATGAACTGAGAAACAGTCCAAACTCAGGCATTAGTAACACGTGACTGCAATCCCAGCATCTGGGAGGCAAAGTCAGGAATATGGTGAATTAAAGCCCAGCCTGGGCTACATATACAATAAGACATTAATTTAATAAAAGAAAAGAAAGTAAAATGTGCTTTAACACATTATAAAGACTCAAAGCACATTGAATATTTGAATTATGATCTATAAATACAATACGCCACAGTACTATTCCAACATCATAAATGCAACATACCTGTTACTGTGTGTGTCAGTCTCTCATGTTACGTAGTTATGCAAGCCCTACATTTACAAAGGACAAATGAAGAGAGCAACTGTATTTACTTACACTTCGGGTCCATGCTAAGCGATCTGTGTTATAACCCATCATGTTCAAGAGACAGATGACAAATAAACTCCATTCTGAGTGGTAACTGGGGCCTCCCGGAGCACTGTGGACATTGTACCACTTGACGAGCATCTGAACTGCTATTTCTTTTGGCAGGATGAACTTAATTGCTTGCAGACACGTTTGTACTATTAAAAGCAAACACTGATTTCAGTATGTTTCCTATGCACATATTCTTTCCTCCTTTCAAATGCAAAGGTTTAAATGACTACTATGTCAAGGCCAGCCACCAGGAAAAGACTGTCATTAAGGAGCCAATCGAGCACAAACATTACCTCATCAATGTCAATCACTTTAAACCACCTACAGCTGTCAGATCTCTAATTCTGGGTTAGAAATAGGTGTGTATATAGCCCAGTTCACCCGAGATAATCTTGATTTACAACCACTGCTCCAATAACTATTCATTTTTCATTCTCAAATTGTCCGAGCTTGAATAATAAAGTTTCTTCTGTGAAAAATATGTAACTTCTCCATCAATAAATTTACACAAGCCACTGATTAAAGCCTTCAGATACAACATCCACACAGGCACCTACCCATAGGAATGCTTAGGGGGCACTCAAGATGCTCTGAACGAGTGAACACTCCTGTCAACCAAAACTGCAACTTTTAGTTTCTAAAGTGGCTTCCTTCGCCAACTACAACTGAGAGAGCCAAGGGTACTGCCTGCTATAAACGGCAAGGATCTGCGATCGGAAATAAATGGTTCCAGATAGTAGCAGTTTTCATTCTCATTCCCTCCCCTCCATCACTGTCACTGACTCCATCTTTTGCAGCACAACCTTTTCCTCACCAATCTGCTTTATGAGCACAAACACTGCAAAGACTAGAAGCAAATGGCAACGAATCATAGAAAAACCAAAGAGGCAAGTATGTCAAAGCTGAAAACAAAATAAGAATTCTTTATTATGTATACAATATTCTGTCTGTGTTTATGCCTGCAGGCCAGAAGAGGGCACCAGACCCCATTACAGATGGTTGTGAGCCACCATGTGGTTGCTGGGAATTGAACTCAGGACCTTTGGAAGAGCAGGCAATGCTCTTAACCTTGAGCCATTTCTCCAGCCCCAAAATAAGAATTCTTAATAAATTAAGAGAAAGAGGAACCACTACAAGCAGAAACTGGACTGGAGAGATAACTTAGCAGTGCAGAACACCAGCTTCTCTTGTAGAGAACCTGGGTTCAATTTCTAGCACTCATAGCCACTCACAACCACCCACCACTCTAGTTAAAGGCATAGACATACATGCAGGCACATACATAAATAACTCCTTAAAAAAAAAAACAGAAAACGGTCTCCACCAACTGCGTGATACATCTAACTGGGAACACACAGAGTATAGTCTGACTCACACATACCTAATTCCGAGGTAGCCACTTCAGGGATAGTGATCCTAACCATGGAGCCATTACTCAGTTCCTAGTGAAAGAATGGAAACAAGGAAAAAAAAAAAAAAAACACAACAGTTTATTGTTTAAAAAAAAACACATACACACATATATATATTGTAATTTATACCATCATCTGCCTGTTAAAGGAAAATCCAATAAAATAAAAAAACTACATTTTTCAATCAGAAATGAATGTTTCTAAACAAATATGCATTTTTGCAAAACACTCAAAATCTTTATTTTAATAAAGTGTCCACTTCCTTCCAAATGCTGGGACTAAAAGCATGTGCCACCATGCCTAACCAAGTGTCCACTTTTTATACAAACACTACGAGACACCATTAACAAAAGGTAACTTTCACCAAAAAGATAAAAGCATGGCAATGTGCAATTAATGGATTAAACATGCTTGTTTTAAATAAAATCATTAAATAGTTTTATTAATTACTTGAGAATTTCAGATGATGTGCTTTTAACATAGTCACTTCCCTATCCCCAAGCCCCAGAAACTATTGACTCCCCACAGCAACTCAGTAAGGGGTAGGCTTCAGTAAATGTTTAGTAAAGAAATCTCAGAAAATAGAAGCAGAATTAAACAGTACAAAATGATAGTATATTTTAAAAATTATGAGATCAAGAAAGGCAAAGCAGCTCAGCAGGTAAAAAGCAATTATCTTGAAAGCCTGGTAACTTGTGTTCAACCCACGTGAAGGTGGAAGGAGAGAACCAACTTCACAAAGTTGTCCTCTGACTACAACATGTATGCGCACCCCACATGCACACATCATATACACAATAATAAATGCTTTAAAATCACTAGAAATGTTCATTTTCATACATAATTTTACACCCTGCCCAATGTAAAGTATTCAGACAAACAGCCGTCGGCCAGCTCGCCCACCTCTGCAGAAGGACTTACTAGAGTGACTCTGTTATGAACAGGGTCTCGCACAGAATGAATGAAAGTTCCAAGCTGCTGGAAAGTGCAATCTTCATTGTAGAGAGAATCATTAAGTTTTGTTGAAGAATCCCTCAGTTCTGGAACTGGAGACAACAGAACCACCTACAAAAAGTCACAACACAGATGAAGGACTATTTGAGAATTAAAGATAAGGAACTAGACTTTTGCATATGCTTTGATGATTCCAATCATTCTGCTCCAGGAACCTGCAATAGGCCAAACTCTTCACAGAAAACTACAAAAAGCAACTGACCGACAACATACATACATACATACATAGCTACATTATGACACCCCTCAAATGCAGACTACTTGTCTCCAGGCTTTCTTTCCAGCCTGGTAGGCACCAGTACCAGCCTAAGTTGCTCACAGAACTCAGTCTCATTTCCCAGTGGCACCCAACAGCCTCCAAGAGCACACGCTGCTGGTCAACACACTGTCACTGACACCTCTTCAGGACTGGTACATTACCCTCTTCCTTTGAAGCATACACCACACTCAGACCCTCTTTTTCTCTCCTATATTGACACAGGCTGCACTTGGCCTTCCTATCTTGAACCTGAAGAAAAACATACTTGGAACAAACCCTGATATGAGAAACTTCTTCTCATAAACTTACAAAGAAGCTAGGAGGACTGCACTCAGAACACTGTCATGTCCCCCATCTTCCTTCAAGAACACATTGATAGGAGTGACAATTCCTGTGTTATCACTTACTAGCTTCTAACTTTGGACAACTAAGCTCCATGTACCACTGTGTATCCAACTATAAAGTGAGGACCAAGTATCTTCCAATCAGTAAAGGTGTTATAAAGCCTTAAATAGGAAAATACTGATAAAGCAGACAGTGCCTAGCATGTAGAAATGTTAACATAAGAATAATAATTATTATTGTTGTTGTTGTTATTATTATTCTATAATTATTATTGTTATTCTATTATCCCACTCTCTGCTATGCCTCACCCAACACACTTCTTACTCATTTCATAAATTGGTTGAGACTTTAGTTCGTGTTAGGAGACAGAGATACATGGATCTTCTAGCTGGCTGGGTGATGGTAAACACTTTTATCCCAGCACTTTGGAGGCAGAAGCAGGCAGATCTCCATGAGTTCGAAGTTAGCCTGGTCTACACATAGTGAGTTCCCAGCCAGCCAGAGCTGTTACACAGAGAAACCGGGGGTGGGGTGTCTTCTAGTTCGATATGGTAGTGCATATCTATATAAGTCCCAACACTGAGAAGGAGAAGCAGGAGCTCAAGGTTATCTGACCTTTCACGGCAAGTCTGAGGTCAGCCTCAGGAAGTCTTTTGCACTCTCTTCTCCTGTGTTCATGCCCTTACCTTGAATACCCCCTTCTATTTACCTTTCTTACACTCAAAGTTCAGGCCAGGAATGACATGCCTCCCAGCAATGTGTACCCCCTTCAGTGGATGAAATAATAGCAGTTTCTATTCCTCACTTACAACTCTTGACAGACTACCTTAAATTATGATTTCTTATGCAGACCACACATCTACTACATCCCGGTAAATTGAGAGATCTCTAGATAGAAAAAAAAAAGAACCATTTTCACTTCTCCAAATCTTCAAAGAGCACTTCTCACAGCAAAAAGAATGTAGTGACCATCACTTGTGCTTGGAAATGCTTATCTGTGAATACTAACTAAAATTAAGTTAAACATGGAAAGAACTAAAACTTGACCAAACTTGTTTAAAACATGATTAACAGTTGACAAGATCTAATCTACTTCTTACCTCATCCATTGATCCAAGTAGTTTACCAAGAGGCTTGGGAGTAGTTATACCATCTAGGGGTGTACTAGGCCGAGGCATCATATTGGACATTGTCAGGGAAGGAGCCGGAAGTCCAGGAATAAAAACTTTCCCCACCTTTGAGCAATATGGAGGAGGGGAGAGTAGTGAATAGATCATATCCTTAAGTTAAATGCTTAGTCACATGAACAAATAGTCTTTATATATACTGAAGTTCATGACCATTAAACACAACACATATTTAACAACTTCTCAAATTAGAACAGACAACTATGAATACCTCAGTATAAATTCTTTTGTTTGATTCAGGAAACTTTTTTATAGAAAAGCTGGAAAGAGATGTTAATATAGTCAAGATAGTATATAACATTCCATAACGTACATCTCAAGAGTCGTATTTATATAAAATACAACTTTTTATAAAAACTCCAAAACAAGGAAAGATAGACAAACTGTTCTTCAATTACACACACATAAGTGCAAAGCTAACAAAATCAAGAGGCGTTTACAGGAAAGCCAGGGAAGTGTGTTGGGGAAGCAGGTGGCGACTGCATTCAGAGAACAGAATAAAGCTACTGGCAGGCCAGGTATAAGGGGATTAAGGCAAGACCTATGCTATTTATTGAGACTCTGCCTCAAAAATAATAATAAAAAAAAGTTACTGACAATACATTTTCTTCATTATTCCTCAAACTAAGTATATAATACTTATAAACATATAATATATTTATAATACTTATATTGTAGAATTTTTGTTTTTTGTTTTTTTGAGACAGGGTCTCACTATGTAGCCCTGGCTGTCCTGGAACTATGTAGACTAGTCTGGCCTTGAATCCAGAAATCCACCTGCCTCTGCCTTCCACGTGCTGGGATTACAGGTGTGCGCCACCACGTCCAGCTTAAGTATATATTTTTAAACTTGACAAAAGTTACAAAAGGAAGCTACAACCAACATACATAACATTTAACATAATAAAATGATACAATGTTGGTGCTTCCCAAAGCTGCTCATCTTTCATTCCAAAACTGGGTTTTAAGGCTCTACCTACTCTCAATAAAGGTTCCCATTTGGTGGAGACAGGTGCATAGTATCAATGCATTTAACAGGGAGCCCTCATCCAAATTAGGACTGGCCTCCACAATTGGCTTCATTTCCCACTTAACAAGAATCTTTTGCCAAACTGCACAGAAGAATCAGAGCCAACTGTAAATGATGCAGACAGTTCTACCAAAAGCACAAAGCACTGCTTTTGACGTACCCGAACCACTCCTGTGTACAGCACCAAGTTCCCATTGCCTTCTAGTACCAACATGGTGTCTATCTTCTGAAAACAAAAAACAAAATCTCTTATAGTTTGAGTAAATTAATTAAATTTTCAGAAAAATCTAGTAAAGCATAATGATTCGATGTGCATTTACCTCCACTGGGGCTGCATCTTTTGCATGGACATTGGTGACAGAGCCAAAGATGAGCTGGGTCTTGTCATTACTCTCTTGAAACTTTACACAACTAAATATGAAAGAAAAAACAGAAAGAAACAAGTCTTAAGGGTGTCATCTGGGCCAGGCAGTGGTGGCGCACACCTTTATTTTCAGCACTCAGAGACGGAGTCAGGTGGATTTCTGGGAGTTCGAGGCCAGCCTGGTCTACAGAGCAAGGTCCAGGACAGCAAGGGCTACATAGAGACTCGGTCTCAAAAAATAAATACGGAAATAGGTCTGAGTTCACTACAGGCAGGGGGCAAGAGGACAGAGAGCATGGGATGGATACAGAAGAGCAGCAAATGGAAAATCTTCAGGGAGGCAAAAGTTATTTTCTATCTTTAACTGTTACAACGATTACACCAATCTGCAGATAGAAGACGCATGAATCCATATAAATATACATACACAAATGAATACATGTAAAACCAAAGAAAGATGTGTAGGTCATACTGATAACCAGTTTCCTGACTTTAAAAACATGCTGCTGTTACATAAGATGTTACCACTGAAAGAAAAAAAAAAAAAAACAACACAAGGGGCCAGAGAGCTAGAAGGCTCAGCAGGTAAAGCTTGACAGCCTGGGTGTAATCAGTGAAGAAGAGAACAGAGATACCCTCAACGTGCCCTTAGACCTCCACTTGAATGTCATAGGACAAACAGAGACACACACACAATGCATACAAAGCAATGATTTAAAAAAAAAGGCTTAAATTAAAAAAGACTTCATGATATAGAAGGACCTCACTACAATTTTGCAACTTGCAGTAAGCTATAGTTGTTTTCAAATGAAAAGGGAAATGAGTAGACAAAACATGTGAACAGACATTTCTCCCATGAAGTAAGTGTGTGTTAGTAGCCACATGAGAAAATGACCAATATCAAAAGCATCAGGAAGGGGTTGGAGAGATGGCTAGAGGTTAAGAGCACTGACTGTTCTTCCAGACAACCACACTTGATTCCCAATACCAACACACCAGCTCACAACAATTAGTAACTCCAGTTTCAGGGGATCCGATGTGTTCTTCTGCCAAGAACCTTTGTGGGCACCAGGCATGCACACACACAGTACACAGACATACGTGCAGACAAAACATACATACACAGAAAATAATTCTTTAAAAAAAAAAGCATCAGGAAAATATAAATAGAAACCACTTGACACTTCATTAGGGTGGCTGTAATCAAAGATGCTACATTCAAAACTTCAGGATAAAGAAACACGAACCCTCACACACTGGAGGAAGAAATGCAAAACTGCACAGCCTATTTGGAAATCACCTGGCCAATTTCTTGAAATATTCAACATGATTTACCAGTAATTCCAACAATTCTACTGCTGGGTACGTACCCAGGAAAAGCAAAATTATATATGCCCATATAAAGATATTTGCCCACAGGTTCCTAATTCACAGTGGTCAAAAGTGAACAGTAGGCATCGTACCGCATGCCTTTTATCCCAGAGGGAGGCAGAGGCAGGTGGATCTCTATATGTTCAAAGTCAGCTTGGTCTACATCAGAGTTTCAGGACATCCAGGGCTACATGAGATAAACTATCCATCAACTGGTAAGCAGGCAAATGTGACTTATCTATAAAATGAGTACTGTACAATAATGCTGAGGAAATTCTCATACATGTCCTAACAGAGTGGATCCTAAAAGTCACTATGAAAAGTGACAAAGTAGATCACCAGAAGAAAAGAAAAAAGAAAAATGAAACTGAAACCACCACCACGAAAACCACTTTTATAGGACAGGATATAGACAAATGCCTTTAATTCCAGAACTTGGGAGGCAGAGGCAAGCAGATCTCTAAGTTTCAAGCTAGCCAGGGCAACAAAATAATAATAACATTTAAAAAAATATATATATACAAGGCAGAAAGCCCCTAAAATGACTGCCTGCGGCTGGGAGCAGGGAAAGACTACTTGCAAATGGCAGAGGGTCCCTCTTTAGTGATGGAAATGTTTAAATCTGGACTGTGGGCCTTGGTGGCTACACACCTCTACAAATTTACTAAAACTCATTTAACTGTACACTTACTACAAGAAAACTAGAAATGGAGAGTAGGGATCAGTGCTGATCTTCAGAGATAATGGGAAACAGAAATACTTACCGTAACTGAAGCTGAGCCTCCACTAAAAAGCACAAGAACTTCTGTCCACACAGGTCAGTTGTTATAAATACCTTGGTGGCATGAGCGTTTTTCTCTCTAAAGTAGACACATTAATAAACTGTCAGTATTAGTTCAAAGATCTACTTCAGTAAATTAATCTTTGGAAACATTTTACAAAAAAGTACACTACTTCCTGGATCAAGCAATAACCATGACACAAAAACTCCATGTGGATGTGGATGTGTTCAACATCACTTCTAAAACTGCTCTACTCTCAGACTCCCTCTTTATCCACCATTTCCTTTCTCTATAGGTGCAAAGTTCTCTTTACTTGAGTACAGCCCTACTCAAGTACCCTCATCTTAGAAGGCTAACTGTGACCTAAAAGGGATGATCTAAAGGGTTAAGTAGAGGCCTAGGAAGATGGTAGAACTCGAAAGCACTTGTCACAAAACATGAGGACTGGGGTGTGAATTTCCAGAACCCAACTAAATGGCAGTCCTAGTATAAACCCAGCACTCAGAAAGCAGAGACAAGGGGTCCCAGGAACAGGATGGCAAGGAGGACTAGTCATCAGTGAACTCTGGACTCAATTGAGAGACCTTGCCTCAGTGAATAAGGTATGGAAGATAGGAGAACCAAGGAAGACTCCTAATGTCAAGTCCAGACCTTCACATGTATATTTCAGGTAACTGTACACACAAACACACACACACACACACACACACACACACACACACACACACACGAGGGGGGAAAAACAAGGGGGAGGAGTTCTTCGGTCAGAAGTAAAAGTGTTTTGTGGCTAGGTAAAAACACCCACTCTTATCTTTTAGTTAAAGCAACAAATTTGGATGAAATTCACAAGACTACTTCTCATTACATAGTTCAGCGAAGGCAAACATCCCTAGGCAGCTAGCTACTGAAAACCTTCAATAAACCGATTCTTGCTTCCTCACCTCCTATTTACCTTTTGTTCCACGCTTCCCTACCATCCCTCAAGCCTAAGGGGAGTGACCATTGTGGATATACCTTCCTCTGAGGTAACAGTCAGGGCCAAACAGCACCTGGAAATACTAACACTACTCTCCTCTCGAAATGTCTGCTCCTCCACCTGACTTCCTCTCTCTCTGTAGCAGCTCTCATCACCCACCTCCCAAACCCTGAGTCCCCAGCCTTCTACACCACTCAGTTTTAACTTGTTAGGAGGTGACAGACTAATGTGAACATTGAATGAATGTTCAAAACACCTGCCCAGGAAAAGGCCTACACACTACACATACCCACCACCATTTAACAATTCCAGAATTAACAGAATCCCTGTGAATTTATCCACAGGCCCTCCAGGGACCCCAGGAGCCTGATATACTCTTTAAATCCTAGTCCACCCCTCTTGCCTCAGTCACACCTGCAACTTATTCTGCTGTTTCTGTTTACTATGCACACATAAGCAGACCTGAAAAGCAATCACTCAAGCCTCTTCGTTCTCAGCCTGTCAATCAAAGTAGGAGTCTTTGGATCAGAGCTGCCTGCTGTGCCCATCTTCCCCAAGGCCTACCTGCAGAACAGCAAGCACTCCAGTATCACTATCTTTAGCTATATGTGCGACAATCACTAAACGGCCATGTTAATTAGCACACACACTGGCATGTGGCTGGATTAATTAACAAATTATCAATGAGATTATAAAAAGATTAGGGTCATTTATTTCTCAAAAAGTAGAGCTAACACCTGACACAAAGATAACATTCCCTCAAAACCGCAGCTACATTTGGTGTTTAAATGAGATTGGCCCCCACAGGCTCAAACTTATATCCTTAACCCCCAGTTGATAAGCTGTCAGGGGAGAATTAGGAGGTGTGGCCTTGTGGAAGGAGGTGTGTCACTGGGGTGAGCTTTAAGGTTTCAAAAGCCCACTCCAGACCCAGTGTCTCACTCTTGCTCTGCCTGATACCTGTGGATCAAGATGTACAGCTCTCAGCTACTGTTCCAACGACATGCCCGTCTGCTTCCAATCAACATGATGATGGACTACCATCTGAAACTATGAGCACGGCCCCAAGGTAAATGCTTTCCTTTATAAGTGCTGCCTTAGTCTTGGTGTCTTTTCACAGCAATAGAACCCTGATTACGATTACAGAACTAGGGATTTTGTCCTAAAACTTCAAACACCTCAATTCTCAAAGATTACTATATTAAAGAAATATTCAATGGAAAAGCATTTTTATGGCCGGGCGATGGTGGCGCACGCCTTTAATCCCAGCACTCGGGAGGCAGAGGCAGGCGGATCTCTGTGAGTTTGAGACCAGCCTGGTCTACAGAGCTAGATCCAGGACAGGCTCCAAAGCCACAGAGAAACCCTGTCTCGAAAAACCAAAAAAAAAAAAAAAAAAAAGAAAGAAAAGCATTTTTATGATTACTTTAGTATCAATAATTTCTTCTAAAATTAAGGTAGTATAGATATGTATCTCTATATAGTTTATGTGTTGATACCATAACTAATGTCAAAGGATATATTAAAACATTTCACATATATTTGGCAAATACTCTACCACTTAGTTATGCCACCAGGCATAACACCAAACATTTTCCAAAATGTTAGCAATATCTTTCTTTGAATATAAAATTATATCCACCAAACCTTGTATTAGGAAGTGTTTCAGTCCACAAGTGGTCAATGCACAGCTCAGGAATAATAGGCTCCGTTTCTGGTGCCAAAAATGAGTCATTAAAACTGCCACCTGGAGAATGAGAAACGCTGTGTCTCTTTGGCGACTGATTATGGCTTGAAAGGTTGAATCTTTGCACCCCTGAGAAAGAGTGCACCCCTAAGGCAGGGGAATGAGCACGGCTGCAAAATAACCAGAGAGAGGGCATCACCAGGAGCAACTTGGATTCCTAACACATGCCAGTAATTCGTCTTAAATCCTATACATGAGAAACACTCATGGTACAATGCTAGTTACATAGACACTTTCAGAAATGAACAACTACTTAAAAGATTTGTCCTGATGTGCTTTATGAGAGCCTAAATCTTTATTTACAACTCATGTTAAAATGTACTCAAGACAGGCATAGAGGATCATGCCTTTAATCCCAGCACTTAGGGAGCAGACAGGCAGACCTCTGTGAATTTGAGGCCAGCCTGATCTACATACTTAGTTCAAGGACAGCCAAGGCTACACAGAGAGATTCTGTCTTTTAAAAAAAAAAATTCACTTAGAACTAAAAACAAATCTATGTTCTCCTTCAAAAAATAAATAGCGTACATTATTCAAAGTATGCCGCTGTACTTTCAGACGTGTACAAACTAGTCAGACGGTGGTGGCACCTGCCTTTGTTCCCAGCATTTGGGAGGCAGAGTTCAAGGCTGATCTCTTAGAGTTCAAGGCCAGGCTGGTCTACAGAGTAAGTTCCAGGCACAAAGAAACCCTGTCTT
>NW_004949101.1:19005579-19011524 GCF_000317375.1 Microtus ochrogaster | reverse complement strand
TAAATAAATAAATAAATAAATAAATAAGGTTTTTTGAAAAACTAGCAAAGTATTTGTAGAATTAAATGTCATCTAAGTGCTGCCCCATCATGGGAGAAACAATGCAATTTTATAGCATTCCATCATAAGCAGCTTCTAAACACAACTCAAACACAAACTACTGCGGCACTGTAGATGCAGAAGTTGTAAAAAGACCATAATTGGGTTTATGCCTAGTCCCCTAAAAACTAGTCATCCACAGAAGCCATAAATTCTTCAAAACATAGGGGAACTAAAACAGCAGATATCCAGTGCTTGGAATATTTGTTTAGAACAAGGAAAGGCCCACCTGAGAGCCGCCATGTTGGAGATGGAAGGCGAGCGGGAGTGCAGGCTCGGAGACGAGGCAGAGCGACTCTGGCTGTGAATGGAGGAGTAATTCTGGAAAGGGGAAGGCACGGGGGATTCGCCTTTGGAGAGGCTTCGGAGATGTGCTGTGAGGGAGCTGCTAGTGGCTGCATTCCCTGCCTGCTCAGGGAACTTTAAAACAGCATTCTCCTCCTTAAGTCAAAGTGAATGGGAAAAATGAACAATTAGAATACAAAGTGAATGGAAACTCAATTGACCTCAAAAATGTACACATGTTCAGGATTCACTCTCCCTCACAGAGGAAGCAGCATCAGTCACCCTCACCTCTGGCTTTACTCTCCGCAGAGTCCACACGGAATGCACATTCTGAACAGCATCATAGGTCATTACAATGGAGGGGTCGATGCTGAGGAACACAATCTTCACTGCAGGATCTACAACATACTGCACCCGTGATGAGCCAAAAAGACCTGAAAATCAAAATGGAAATGACCAGGTATAGAACAGTAGCTTTACCTTTTTAAAAGAATTCTTTATGAAGAAAGTTCTCATTGTTCCTAAAAGGAAAGGGAACCAAGCCAATTAAAGCACAAAACCCACTCAATGTTACATGACAATGGATTTTAAATTTCCTGAGTGTCAAATGCATTAAACATGACACAATGACTAGTTGGTCTTGGACACACATATAACTCAAAAGTTGAAGATTCGTCCTGATTCATCATTAAACTCATCAGCCAGAGGCAAAGGGTCCAGGACTCCTTCAACAATCAACCTCTTATTCATCTTTTTTTAGGAGGGCAGGGGAGTTGTTTGTTTGAGACAGGGTTTCATTATGAGGCTCTGGCTGTCCTGCCTGGAACTAGGTACACCAGGCTGGCCTCAAACTCACAGAGATCCACCTGCCTCTGCTTCCCAAGTGCTGGGATTAAAGGCCCACACCACCACGTCCAACCAATCATCAATTTCTTTCAAGATTACAATCATTAGAAAAGTCTGATTGACTGGCTGGCTGACTGGCTCTATTCTGCCCTCCAATAATTAACTCAGAAGGAGTGAATGATGTGTTTTACTTACTAAAAATGAAAAGTTTTTCCTGCTGAGTTCAGTTATTTTTCTATAGCACTACAGATCACTTTCCATATCCTTAACAATTTCCTTCTCAGTTAAAATACTGGGAATGGAAAAAACATGATTATTCTGCAGAAATAGAAATTATTTTATAAAGAAATAATAAAACTAGCCAGGCATGGTGACATACACCTTTAATCCCAGCATTTGGGAGGCAGTGGCACACAGATCTCTGTGAATCTGAGGCTAGCTGGATCTACACAAAGAGTTCCAGCACAGACAGGTCTACACAGTGGGATCCTGTCTCAAAAAAAAAAAAAAAGAAAAGAAAAAACAAACAAACAAACAAAAGAAATAATAAAACTATTTCAGACTGCCACCATTCCACTAAAATTAGAGGGCTTTTGTTTTTAGTAGAAGGAGGAATGGGGCTGGAGATGGCTCAGCCATTAAGAATGCTTGCTGCTCTTGCAGAAGACCCAAGTTCATTTTCTAATACCCATGTCAGGCAGCTCACAACCACCTGTAACTCCAGCTCCAAGGATTCAATTCTATCTTCTGGTCTCTGTGGGTATCTGAACACAGGTGCACAAACCCACACATGGATATACAAATATACATAAGTAAAATTAACAATAATAAAATCTTTTAAGAGAGAGAAATAGACAATAGCTTCACTGTGTTGCCCATGCTGCCCCCAAAGTGCTAGTCTCAAGCAATCTTCCTGCCTCAGTCTCAGAAGTTGCTGGGATTATAGGTACTTATCACCACCACCCATTTCTATCAAATCAGAATCCTGCTGTGTTTAGTTTTACATATTATTTGTAACATCCTACATGATCAACAATCTTTTTTGTCATTTGCTACAACCTTTAAAATGATAGCTGGTATGTTTTACAGAAACAGGACAGAGGTTTGATTTAGCCATGGCTATCCCACTCATGATGAGGAGATAAAACCTCAGCGGCATTTGGAATGCACCAGTAAAATGACCAAAGACTACAAATGTCCTCCCAGTCCTCCACCTTTACTATTTGTAGGTGTCGATTCATGCTTGGTAAAGCCTAAATTTAAAGTCAAGCATACAGGAATACTTTAGATACATTCAAAGTGAGGATCGTCAGTAAACTTGAACAAACTTGAACAAAAAAAGGGAAACACAAAAATAAAATAAAATAAAAAGTGAAACAATAAAATGTGCCCAGTAATCAGGACCTATGTTTTTATTCTCAAAAAAAAAAAAAAAAAACAAAACAAAACTTTAGTTCATCCAAGTATCATTCGTTTTCTTAATTTTAAAGGACAGTTACCTAAGGCAAGTTAACAAACATCAGTATCCCTCACTAACTTATGTCTTTAGTTTTACTGAGACAACTGTTGTTTTCGTTTTCAATGAATTGCTTTCATAATAAAAGTTATTTTATAACACGCTTAAATTATCTTCTGATAAAACAAGTCACTCTTTAAATAAAATTCATTTTTATTTTTCTCCCTCCCTTGATATTAAAACAGAGCTTATATAAAAGAGTACGAAAGTATACTTACTTCCAGATTTACAAACAAGTGGAGTTATTTCATCCAGTGGGTGCAGCATGCTGAACATAGTAGGCAAAGGTTCTCTAGCAACAAACAAAGCACAGTCACCAACAAGATAACTATGTGCACCCTGGTGCTGAACAAGCAACTAGAAATATACTGTTACCATTTGAACGTGAGAGCCCTCATAGGCTCATGTTTGAACACATGGTCCCCAACTTGTAGCACTGCTATGGGGGGCTACTGGAGCCTTTGGGAAAATAGGGTCTGAAAGTTAATGCCCAGCCCTGTTTCCAATCCCTCATTTCACTTCCTGATAGGCCAAGATCCACAGAACTTCTGCTGCACAGCCCTTCTACCACAAACTGTGCCCTGCCTTCCCTGAAGGAAGGGCTGGAACTGTGAGCAAAATAAATCCTTCCTCCCGCAAGGGCTTGTCAAGCACCCTGTTGCAGCTATCTCAAAAAGGAACCTTCTAAATTCTTCAAATACCATCTATCATAGCATCCTGTTTTAGATATATCTAAACATATCTTCTTGTAATAACTCTATACGTTCACACACAGAAAGAAATGACTGTTAGGGGGAAATCTACAAATAGCAGCCATCACACGACAGAACCCAAGGAATAGCAACAGGCTTAGGACAGTCACTCACTTATCCCCCTTAGGGGTAGTGCGACTATAGTAGTTAAGAAATTTAATTTCCTACCTTGTTCATAAAGGGTACATTTTTAAATAGAAGAAAAAAGTACTTCAAGTAATGGCATGCAATTTTCAGGAAGGTGGAGGGCAAGTGCTGGCTTTCTATCAAAGCAGAGATTCAAATCTGCGCAGCTGACGCAGGGAGCACCTGCTTTTGCACACCCTGTGTTTGTTCTGTACGCTCCTCCTCTCACTAAGTTCACAGTTTACAGGGAGGCAAGGAGTGTACCATCAGCAGGTATCCACCATGACTGAGCATTCAACAGACACTGGGCCATCTCTGAGAGTCTGCACAGATGCCAAAAGGTAAAGAGTACCACTTCTGGAACAAATAAGTAGAGTGGCAATATGTCCAGTAGTACAGTGAAGACATGGAAGAGCTAGTAACCGAACCCTGTCACTACACCACGGTTTAAGGTTAGTACAAAGATCACAGGGCAATGAAGTGTTGGATGGTAGTCACAGCTGAGCTCAAACTGGCATGAAAATGTTTTAATTCTTATGCTGTATGTATGTATGTATGTGAGTACGGACATCATTACCACCCCAAACATTTAGGTTAACAAGTTTACTTCAGAATCAACACTAAAAAGCCCAAGAAGTAACATTCTGAAGAGAATAAATTGAATACCTAGGTAGACTTGGAGGCACCTCATGTGAAGAACTGCTTCGTTCAAACAGCAAACCATATTTAGTGGCCCAAACATTTGCCACCTATCAACATGAGGGTGCGGGAACAGAAGTAAGAGAACAGTTTAAGAAAAGGTTTCAGTAAACATGATTGAACATTCAATTTTCATGGAATTTACTGAGAGCTTTCGAAGTAACATGATCACAAACTACAGTACTTCAAAATCTATGATTTTTAACAAGCAGCTCTAAGACAAAAATCAAACCCACAGAAGAGGTGCTCAGTGTGAAATTTTATTGAATTTATGTGAAATTTATTATTGAGAATGTAATAAAACTTTAATATCATTGATATCATTAAATGATGTGTTGCAATAAAAAGGCCAATATTATTCATATACCTACTATAATAAAGCCAAAATGGTTTCTTAAATATCATTAAACTGACGAACATCTCAAACTATAATTTGCTTCACTAAAACACTACTTCTGTGAAAAGGACAGACACACAGTGAACTGAAAATACTAAGTACAAACTAACACCCTCAACACATAGAAATCTTTGTAAAACCCTGCTACACATGATTGATCTCTGACAAAACACACGTAAAAGGTTTTGCTGTTGTTGTTGTTGTTTTGGTTTTTTTTATTTTTATTTTTTCAAGACAGGGTTTCTCTGTTTAACAGTCCTGGCTGTCCTAGAACTCTGCAGCCCAGGCTGGCCTCGAACTCACAGAGCTCCACCTGCTTCTGTCTCCCAAGTGTTGGGATTAAAGGCGTGTGCCACCACCACCCAGATTCTTTTATTTTTAAAAAAAAAAAAAAAAAAGAGGTAGGGGTTTTTTAATTTATTTTATGTGCACTGGTGTTTTTGCCTGCATGAATATGTGAGGGTGTCAGATTTTGGAGTTACAGACAGTTGTGAACTGCGACATGGGTGCTAGGAATTGAACCCAGGTTCTCTGAATGTGCAGCTGATGCTCTTAACCCCTGAGCCATCTCTCCAGCCCATCCCCTTTTCTTGAATACACTGAAAAACTTAAAAACACTCAAGTTTACCTGAAATGGTAAGGAAGCTATATAATCCTTCCCGTCTACGCTGTGCATGTTCATACATGAGCTCTGTAATATACATATGCATTTCTCTACTTCATGGCTCTCTGAAAGCGAACAAGATTTATGGGTTATTTTCCTGCTAAACAGTTCAATCCAAACAGCAAAAGTTCATTAATGCATAATGCAAAACTTTTAATTTAAATCACTATGACTAAGAGTTGCTTATAAATATATCATACAGTGAGATAAATATTTGAAAATAAGGGAAATAAGGTATCATAAAGACACTTACTGTGGACCTTTTCAGACTTATCCTGTGATGTAATGAAGTCACACCACAATGCCTAAAACAGAAAGAAAATGCTTGTCTAAGAAAATTACATCTAAATAATCATCTACCAGCTAATAACATCAGTAACAATGATATTTACATAATACATTTCCTCAGCTCAATATAGATGTAATTTTATACATATATGCACTCATACAGTCATACTTACATACTATGGAAACAAACAAGAGTAACAAAAAAATAAGATTAGAATACTTAATGCCACATATTCTAAGATAACTTATGATAATTAAATCTTTTTTTTTAAA
>NW_004949101.1:19003149-19005479 GCF_000317375.1 Microtus ochrogaster | reverse complement strand
CCTGCAGGCCAGAAGAGGGCACCAGACCCCATTACAGATGGTTGTGAGCCACCATGTGGTTGCTGGGAATTGAACTCAGGACCTTTAGAAGAGCAGGCAATGCTCTTAACCACTGAGCAATCTCTCCAGCCCATGATAATTAAATCTTAAGAGAAAGGAAAATGAAACAGTAAGACTCAGTTGACACAAGTCTTGCAATTAAAGCTCAAACATCAGCTCAGCCTGTGTAAACCCTGCATCCTATAATAGCAAGAACTGAGAGTTTAAAAGTGACTCAGTACTCTATGCTCATATTTTAAAAATGTTTAGAAAACATCTCTCTCTATTAATTCACTAAACTGAACACTTAAAAATGGTTTAAAACGGGGCTGGAGAGATGGCTCAGCGGTTAAAAGCATTGCCTGCTCTTCCAAAGGTCCTGAGTTCAATTCCCGGCAACCACATGGTGGCTCACAACCATCTGTAATGAGGTCTGGTACCCTCTTCTGCAGGCATACAGGCAGACAGAACACTGTATACATAGTGAGTAAATAAATAAATATTTTTAAAAAATGGTTTAAAACATAAAAACATAAAACATATACATAAAAACATAAAACATATACATAAACTGCCACAATACTAAAATAATAAAATGCTACTAAATAATTTTAATTTAAAAAAATTTAAATTAAATGCTACTAAATAAATCTAATTTAATAAAGATGTTCTCTTTCTGTTTGTTTGCTTCTGAGACAGGGTCTCACTATGTAGCCCTGCTTAGCCTGAAACTCACTATGTAGACCAGGTTGGTCTGCCTCTCAAGTACTAAAATTAAAAATAATACTCTAATATCATTAACAGTAAATCCTTCTTTTAACTTTTCCAACTCCCCACACCCCCCGCAAAAAAAAAAAGGGAAAAAAATCTTTTACCTAGTTTCTTGAAAAGTTCCTTCAAAAAGTTTTAAAAATATTGCATTTGGCCTAGCACTGGCTGCCCCTACCTGTAAACACAGCACTAGAGAGGCTGAGGAAGGGGGATTGCTCATTTGAGCATAATCTGAGCTCTACACAGTAAAGCTCTGTTCAAGAAAGAAAGGAATCTGAGGAAGTCACTTTAGTGCCTACCGTTCAGGGCTTTTCCTCCCTGATTCACTTTTTTAAAGAGACCAGAATGTAAACATTTCCAAATTCTGGATTCATCTAGTTACTAATTTCCTATTTTTTTCTCTTAAACTTTTTATTATGGAAATTTTCAAATATATACACAAAGTACACAAAATGTATCCCCATTCCCATCCATCAACTTTCATAATTATCAGTCATCAGCCATTCTTTTTTATTTTTATATTTTGAAACAAGGTTTCTCTACAGAGCCCTGGCTGTCCTGGAATTACTATGTAGCCCAGGCTGGTCTCAAATTCACAGAGATCTACCAGCCTCTTCCCTCTGAGTGCTGTGATTAGGGATGTACACCACCACACCCAACCTTTGTTCTTTTTCATTAGTAGTACATTTATTATTGATTTTATGGGCACCACAGCACACCTGTAGCAGTCACAGGACAACTTGCAAGAGCGAGTGCTCTCTTTCTAACATGTGGGTCCTGTAGATTCAACTCAGATTGTTGGGCTTAGCAAAAAGTGCCTTCATCAGCCTAGTAATCTTTCTGGCCACAGCTACCGCCAAGTAACCGCCAACCTATTCTTCATCTCATGCTATTAGTAATTCTGCATCTCATATTACTTTGTAATTTCATTCCCCTAGGCCTCAAGAACAAACTGGAAGCTAGTTCTAAACAAACACACATTAAATATTTCTCAAAGAAAATATAGCAGACATATTTTTTTCTGTATTACAGCTAGCTGGAAGTACATATTCTTTACCCCACTGTAAGCTGCCCTGAACTCAGTCACTTGGCTGAGCCAGACACCAAAAACAACCTCAAGGAAAAGTTATATTTGTTTACTTACATTTAGCAAGTAAAACCTTACTGACATGGTATTATTCTTTTCTGCAATGGTGTTAATAACCACTATAACCTTGCCTGAACTATTAGCACACTAGAAAGCTACAAATTGATTTCTACTTCTACCATTTATTTTACATTCATGGGTTGGTAGTCTTCAAAAAGTTAAAAGATAAATTACCTATCTTCCTAAAATAGTTAAGTGCTTAATTTCTTCTATTAATTTTTAGAAACTGGCCGGGCAGTGGTGGCGCATGCCTTTAATCCCAGCACTCGGGAGGCAGAGGCAGGCGGATCTCTGTGAGTTCTAGGCCAGCCTGGTCTACAGAGCTAGTTCCAGGACAGGCTCCAAAGCCACAGAGAAACCCTGTCTCGAAAAA
>NW_004949101.1:18972102-19003049 GCF_000317375.1 Microtus ochrogaster | reverse complement strand
ACCACTACAATAGTAGCAAATTAGGCTGAATTTCCTTTCACTATAAATCCAGTAACTTTAATGTACTCAACATCTGCAAATGACTTATAAAATCATGTACTTTAAAGTATTTTCTATAGTTTTTCCTTTTTTTTTTTTCCGGTTTTTCGAGACAGAGTTTCTCTGTGTAGTTTTGGTGCCTGTCCTGGAACTAGCTCTGTAGTCTGTAGACCAGGCTGGCCTCAAACTCACAGAGATCTGCCTGCCTCTGCCTCCTGAGTGCTGGGATTAAAGGTATGCGCCACCACTGCCCAGCTTAAGGTCACATAACTTTTGGTTGGCAATAACAGACCTCGAGGTCCACATCTACTGTTAACATACTTTACCTCAGTGCTGTGTGTATGTATAAAGTGTTTGCCTAGCATATGCAAGGCCCTAAATTCAATCCTCAGTATTACAAAAACAATAGCAATATAAATAAAGATTGAGACAGGTGTGGTGTGCACACCTGTCATCCCAGCACTCAGGAGGATGGGCAGCCTGGGCTACAGAGATGCAGTCATGATGGATAAAGTGAGAATCTCACTTTCCTGCCAGTTGCTTCACTTCATGACATAATGGACACTGCTGGGAATGTTATACTGCTGTTGTCATTAGTTACACATTTAAAACACAAGCTCTCTTCTAAAACACTTATACTACAGTTAATCAATTGTACAAACTCAGTGAGCTCACCTGCTGGACAGTGCTGTCCACTGTGAAAGCTTTGTACACGGCCAGTGCCTGGCTTTTACTCCCTTTGCTCCAGATAACCATGTTCCCAGCCACATAGAGCTCTTCATCGTAGTCGGCTGCATCTCCAATCTCACTCACACCTTTTCTTAACTGCCAGCTTTCCTAAAAAATTAACACACAGGACATGCTCAAGCACTTCCTCCTTTCTTTTCAATAGACTGCAGTCTATTGCCTATGGATTAAGACTCAACACTAAGTCCTAAAAACACTGTGGTACATGGATGAGCAAAATGGGTGAATTAACAAAGTGGTACATTGTATCAGGAGATTCTTGAGATTACTTAGAGGTGGGAGAAATGGTTCAGTGGTTAAGGGCACTGACTGCTCCTCCAGAGAACCCAGGTTTGATTCCCAGCACCTAACAAGGTGTCTTACTACTGTCTCTAACTCCAGTTCCAAGAGCTCTGATGCCCTTTTCTGGTGTTGCAGATAGCATTTCTAATCTCTAACATTTAGTCATATGAAGTGAAAACAAACTTGAAAATGAGCCGTGACAGCGGTACTCAAGCCTCACTACAAGTTATGTAGTACGCCCAAGGAGCAGCACAGACTGAAATTACCGCACGTTAGCCTTTAAAGTCCAAGTGCCAACACACACACACTTATTTCTCACATGCATCTACGTAGCTTCAAATTACAAGTAGATTTATTCATGCTATGTTTCAAAAGTATGACGAGAATCATTATAAAACCTTCTGTTTCTCATGGATTGTAACCTCCTGAAGAGATCCCACCAAGCCAGCTGCACCATCAGAAGACCATAACTCCGAGGCTGGCTGCAGCTGACGAAGTTGAAGGTTCAGAGCATTAGGGTGGTGCTTGCAGTGGTCGCGACCGAAAGGAACGAATTCCTGCAAATCTCCGGCTGCAATCATCGTTGCCCTTTCTTCAGAGAAGTTCGACATGGGTTCCAAATATCAACATTATTTCTGTGTGAATCCAAACACATGCTCATCAGCCTTCTAGTCAAAACCAGTTTGTGACTACAAAGACCTGCACGGAGCTACGGCGGAAACAGGCCAGAGCACCGCACAAACATTTCCATGCATCCTTAAGCAGGGCTGGCTAACCTGCTGACGGTCTGTGTGGCATTAGTATGTAAGGTGAGTGAGGGTATGGCATATCAGTTAAATTACAATCCCCAAACATGGCTCAAAGCAAGCATTAGATAGGAGTACTATAGCCAACTGTTAAGCGTTTAAAATCACACTCAAGATTAGCAACATCTAACTAAATATGACTTGAAGTTCTTATCTGACGTCTTTACAGCATTGGTCTTTTTTTTTTTCTTACAAAGACCTCCAAGTCTCTAGTTTCTATGCAGCCCTCTACAGTCACAAAGTCTTTTGTGCTGTGAATTAAATGCCATCCCTGAGATGATTACGTCTTTTTCGCCTCCTAGAAATACAGCAGTATTGAGAAGAGCTCAATTTGAAGAACCACAAATGCCTTATAAAACCTCTAAAAAAAATTCAAAACGTGGCTGGCTTTTCCAAATTCTACGCAACAAAGACATTAAAGAACTGGCAGGTTTATCCGACTTATTCTTGTGAAACCATGTAAATCACTCTCTTATAGCTTAAAACAAACCTACAGGATTATCAATTACAGCATCATTTTCAGAGTTCGGTGTCTTTTAGCCCAAAAGCATCATACTCGATGCTCTCACAGTTCTCCCAAAATTATTAACCGTGTTATTCATTACGGGCCACACAGCTGACATGCTATATAAAACTGTCATTACTGGTTACTAGAAACATGCAAACAGCGGAACCCAGAGTTGTGTCTCTACAAAAAGAGGCTTTCTGAGTAAGCCGTGCTGAGAGATAGCGGCCCGAGAATCCCGCGCAGGGCTCGTCGGGCGCACCCCGGAAAGCCTATCTGAGACTAGGGTTCCCCTCACCCCAGCACGCTCTCAGGGCCCGCCCCGGGCCGCTCAGCCCTCGGGTCACCGGTTGCAGTGCAGCCCCGACATCAAGTCGCAGCGATGCGCAAGCCAGCCCGGCCCGCACCTGAGTGACTCGGGACGCGTCAGGCGCTTGCGAGCCCCGGCTGCTGCCCGAAGGCGCAGGGGCCGCGGAGGCCCGAGAGCAGCGGCAGGTCGGTCAGGATGGCTCCTCGGCCGCCACAGCTTCTCATCCCTTGTCCCTCACTGACCCCGGAGGAAGAACGGGCCGCAGCGGGGAAAACGAAGACGGATGGGCAGGACTCAAAAAGAAGAGTCCATCTTGGGTTTCCCGTCCTGCCTCGCGCGCGGGCAGGGCGCCACGGGGACGCGCGGCAGCGGGGCGGGCCTAGCGCCTGCGCAGCTCACGAAGGCGCCTGAGCGTGCGCCCACAGTCGCATGACGTCACCTCCTTGCTAGATCCAGACCTCGCTCAATTGTGTTACGTTGGGTAATTTTTCTAGCTGGTTGTTTTCCTCCTCATCTCAAAAAGAGATGTTTGCCTCCCGACTGAAGAATGGGAGCACAAGGGAGGCCGCTGGTTTTCTCAGGAATGCTAGCAAAATACAGGAAATAGCACACTCCCATCAAAAATGGGTTCTAATCCGGTAATTACTTGATATCTCTGAGTTTAAAAAAATAAAGATAAAGATGGCGGATCCTCACAGTGCCTAAGAGTAAAATTCCAGTCCCAGTCCTCTTCTTTGCCCGGAAATGCATTTATCTGGAATTTGGTGCCTTTGCATATTTGTCTGTTGTGACACAGATCTTGATATTGGGTTCATTCTCACTCCTTTACTTGGAATGTCATCTTCTGAGCTTTGAGGTTGCACTCCAACAGGAAGGAGTCTCTCTTAGAACTCGGTGAGAGGAATGACTGTTTAGCAGAGTATTCAAAATAGGCTCTCCCAGCATCACAAGTATTCCTTCCTGGGGTCAGGGCAGGCTCCTCTCAGCACTACACACACATACACAACAACACCAACACCATCACCCCCTACCCTAAGCCTCTCCAGCTCCTTGCTTCACTTCGCTTCCCCTTGCCTGGGTATTCAAAAAACAGTCAAATTAACAATTATAGTCCGTGTGCTCAACTCCAATCTTTTATTCTTTCCCTCAAACCCCCATCATCCTACAAAGTTCTTTCTATCCCCAACAGGGCTTTCTGGAAGAACCAATAGAAGAGCACACTTACGTTGCCTCTCAGAGTCTCATGGCTTCTGTTCTCCATCTCCTCTATCTCTGGCCCCACCCACCTCCGTCTACCAGCCCTATCATCCCTAAAAGTAGTCACTTGGAGTAGAAGGGTACCTTGTTCTTCATGATGCTCTGTGCAACCAGGCCATTGTCATACTCCTTGAGACTGTGGTGTCTTCCACCACTGCCAGACCTGAATGAAAGAGTCCCCCTGAGGGATATGAGATTCGGCTTCTAAAGAGCCCATACATGGGAACTCAAAATGGTAGGGAGCAAACTGGTCAATGCATGAAAATGAGAGCAGAACTGCGCTAGGTATGGTTGAGGAGAAGGTTTTCATTGAAGAGACGAGGGACAATACATCCAGGGACCACTGGGCGAGTCTAGACTGAACATGACCAAAAGAATAGACCTGACCATGAGAGGAGGAGTCTGGGGCAAGAGACAAAGAGAAGAGAGAAGGGCAAGAAGACCAGGAGAGAACCAAGAGAATGAGGATCAACAGAGAAGCCAAGGACCAAAAGAGCTCATGGCCAAAATGGCTGAGTTATATAGGAGAGAGGAGGAGCAGGAGGAAGAAGAAGAAGAAGAAGCAGGGGAGGAAGAGGAAGAGAAGGAAGCAGCAGCAATTGGGGGCAGGGAAGCAAAGCTCTGCAGCTGGAGAGGTTTAGGATAGAGTAGGGGAGAGGCAGTGCTAAGAAGAGCCAGGACCCTGTAAGGAGTACTTGTGTGATGCTCAGAGAGCCTAGCAGACAGTGTCAGCTTTAATACGTTAGTAGGCACCTCAGCCTTTTGTTTAGAGTTTCTTTGGGACCTAAGAGTCAATATGAACAAGACAGGAAAGGAGACGGACTTATAAATTACTGTTATTATCCTTCCCGTGGAATGGCCTAAGGATTTTTTTCTTTTTTTTTTCTTTGCCTACGTATCCTGTGTGACTGAGTGGACATAGCCATCAGTCTGCCGGGTTCGTGGCATCTGGTTGTAAAGCGGCAGCCAGTGCAATATTTGTTGTGCCATCCTTCCCTGCCCTTGTCCTCTTTCCTTCATCCTCTCTCTAGGGCTAACCTCTAGTGCTCTTCATCCTTGGGTAGGCCCCGAGGAGCACAGAAGACACTACTGGCCACCTAAGATGGCGACTAGGGAGTCCCTAAAAAGGTTATCTCAAAAGCCGGGCGATGGTGGCGCACGCCTTTAATCCCAGCACTCGGGAGGCAGAGACAGGCAGATTTCTGTGAGTTCGAGACCAGCCTGGTCTACAGAGCTAGTTTCCAGGACAGGCTCCAAAGCCACAGAGAAACCCTGTCTCGAAAAAAAAACAAAAAAAAAAACTTATATTTAAAAAAAAAAAAGGTTATCTCAAATGCCACTCCTGAACATTTGTCTCTCTGCTCAGATCTACTAGTGTGGTTCTTCATGGTTTCAGCCTAGGTGACTACAAGGCCTGCCCAGTATTTCTTAGTCCGCTCTCTACATCATCCAGGTAGTCAGGGCGAGTACCTGGAGGCAGGAACTGAAGCAGAGACCATGGAAGAGTACTGGTTAGTGGCTTTCTTTTCATGGCTTATTGAGCCTGCTTTCTTACTGCCAGGACTACCTGCCCCAGGTGGCACTACCTACAGTGGTCCCTCCCACATCAATCAAGAAAATGCCCCCACAATCTTGTCCGCAGCCCAATCTGATGGAGGTAAATTTCCTCAACTGAGGTTCCTTCTTCCCAAGTAACTCTAGCTTGTGTGAAGCTAACATAAAATTAGCCAACACTGTTCTTCGTGCTGTGGGTGCCAGAGCAATGCCACAGTTCCTACAGGGCAGCCAGACCCTCCATGCCCTCGGTTACATTCCAGTGCCATTGAGAGCACTTCCAGGACCCGTGCTATGACAAAGTCCCTTGAAAATCACCCTTCTGCTTCTGTCACAACTCACTCTGTCCATAGGAGCTCAAACCACAAAGCCAGGAGTTTGAAAGGACGAGGAGCCCCTGGTGTGCTCCCAATTTACTCAGGAGATCTTGTCTTTTTCTTCTTCCTATGTAAATCCATGTATGTCTCTCTTAGGGTCGTCTAGGTTCTCTGGGGTTGTGAACTGTAGGCTGGCTTTTCTTTGCTTTATGTCTAAAAGCCTCTTATGAGTGAGTACATGTGATAATTGTCTTTCTGGGTCTGGGTTACCTCACTTAATATGATGTTTTCTAGATCCATCTATTTGCTTGCAAATTTCAAGATGTCATTAATTTTTTCTGCTGTGTAAATGTGCGGTGTCATTATTTTTTTTCTCCATTGTGTAAATGTACCACATTTTCTTTATCCATTCTTCAGTTGAGGGGCATCTAGGTTCTTTCACGTTCTGGCTATGACAAACAATGCTGCTATGAGCATAGTTGTGCACATGTCCTTGTGGTATGATTGAACATCCTTTGGATATATACCCAAAAGTGATATTGCTGGGTCTTGAGGTAGATTGTTTCTCAATTTTCTGAGAAATCGGCATGCTGATTTCCAAAGTGTTTGTACAAGTTTTCATTCCCACCATCAATGGAGGAGTGTTCCCCTTATCCCACATCCTCTCCAGCAGAAGCTATTATCAGTGTTTTTGATCTTGGCCATTCTGATAGGTGTAACATGGATCTCAAAGTTGTTATGATTTGAGTTTCTCAAAATAGGCTAGTTTTTAAATATTCATTCATTCTTACCTTCTGTGTATTATGTACCTGTTTGACTGTATATGCACCAGATGCATGCAGGGGCTCATGGAGGCGATTGTGAGGGGCTCAATATGGGTGGTGGGAACTGACCTCCCAGGCTGTTTTTTACATATCTGAAATTAGATTATACTTGATTTTTTATATAATTGAAGAAAAAGGATTAAGATGTCAGAGGGTAGAGGAAGGAAAAGAATAAAATAAATAATTTACTAGGCATTTATTTGCATGATAAGTTGCTAAAAAGGTGCAATTAATGAACTGTAATTATTTTTATAGGCTTAATGTTTTCCAGTGTATGCATTACAACTCATTTATAAGGGTTAAGATCTGTATTTGAACTAGAATGCCCAACCGTGCCAGTTTTCCCCAAGTGGAGTTTTGATGGATATGAGATGTTCAGCTTTAAGGTGAAATGGCCCAGACAAATTGGGCTAATTAGAATAGTGGCTCTAATTTGGACTAATAAGGCATATGTTTTCTACCCATGTAAACAAACTTGCCTTTCTGGGTCCTTGAACATTAGGAATTTAACAGAAACAAATAATAATAGTAATAATAATAGCAGGTCATGGTAGCACATGATCAGTTCCTAGCATCCATGTTTGGCAGTTCACTATTGCCTCCATGAACACCTGCATGCCTGAAATCCCAGCACTCAGGAAGTGAGGCAGAAGGTTCAGGAGCGCATGGCCATCCTCAGCTACATAGAAAGTTCTAGCCAAGCCTGTCCTCAAATACAATAACAACAGCAAATCCATTTAAGGAAAAACAGAAAACAAGGTGGAAACAAAGGATCTGGGGAATGACATCTTTGAGGAGATGAAGTTGACAATATTCTTGAACTGCCTGTCTTGACTAGAAAGTTAATATAGTGAGGAACTGGAGCTTGACTCTGGAAGAAGTCCGAGAAGACACACAAATAAACCATAGCATAGATTGTAACTATTACTAACTCTGCAAGGGAAGAGAAATGGACAAATTTGGAGCACTCAGATCAACAGATTACAAGAGGTATTTCATGTTAAACTAGGGATAACTACATGAGTGACTTGCAGGGGGAAAGGCAGACACAGATTCTGGAGCAGGTTGAGTTGGGAACTGAATACAAATATAATATCAAGCGGGTAATAGGGTCTCCCTATACAGCTCAGGCTAGCCGCAAACTCACAATCTTCCGGCCTCGGAAGATGTGCTGAGGTTACAGGCTATGCCACCATTCAGTCTTTATCTCCCTAATTTCTTTTGATTTCTCAGAAGGATTCAAGTCTTAGACATCAGAAGCTATGATGCCTCAAGAAAAATCCCTCCAAAACCAGTCTCCACAATATCAGTTAAAATATCCTCCTCTTCTTCCTCCTCCTCCTCTTCCTCCTCCTCCTCCTTCTTTCAATACTCACCGAGTTCACTTAGTGCTGGTTGCGTGTAAATGGATGTGGGACAGTCTACTGGCTCACGGAGAGCCTGTCAAGGGTTGCATCCCAGAAGAAAACTGACTTTGGAGGGAAAGGTGTTGAGGGATATGAGAGAACTTGGAGGGGAGAATGGGGGTGGGGTTGATCAGAACACATTATATGTATGTATAAATATAAATAAAACATTTTAAATAAATAAAAATGCTTTCTTCTGGGCTGGGAAGATGGCTCAGTTTTTTATTATTTATTTATTTAATATTTTTGTGTGGTGTGTGTGATGTGTGAGTGTGTGTGAGTGTGTAGGGGGAGCCACAGGTAGTAGTATGGCACACGTGTAGAAGTCAAAGTTCTGTTATGGGTGTTGGGAACCTAGCTCAGGTCATCTGAAAGAGCAGCAAGCTTGACTGCTGAGCCATCTCTCCAGCTCTTAGCAGCAGACCTTTGCAACGGCTCCTTCATACAATGTGGAAGCTCATGCGTGCACACACAAACATACACACACACACACACACAAACACATACACACACACACACACATTCATTTTCTTTTGGGCTACTACTTTCAAACTAACAAGACAAATACCCCATAGAAAATTTCAAGAGATAGAAGGTACCCACAACAGACGGCCAAAAACGTTATTAATCAAGGTTTGTTGTATGACACCTGGCAGCTGACCAAACTGGCCAGCCAGTCCTGAGAAGCTATAACAGACATGTCTCTTAACTACAACTTATAACTTAGCAAATGAAATCTTTTACAATACCATTTTCAATCCTTCCAATAAACTACAACAAGAAGAAATTTTGTTCCCAAAATAATTTTGGCAAGTAGAAGAGTGTGCGTGTGTGTGTGTGTGTGTGTGTGTGTGTGTGTGTGTGTGTGTGTGTGCTGGCATATATACCAACTCTTCTCCTAGAACTACAGGCAAAAAAAAAAAAACAAAAAACCTGACTACTATTTTGTTCTGGAAGCTAAATTGAGTTGCCTACTACCGTCAAGTGTAATTTTCTGTTAAATTCCAGGGTTCAGTTTCCCAATAAAATCCAAAAGTCAAGACTTACGGGCTTCCTCATGTTCATCCATGTGCTGGATGGAGTCTCCCATGCCTGTCTTTTCAGTTTTCTCCACTCTTCATTGCCAGACACATGGACTTCCAGTACGGTTTTCTGCTGATTGAGATTCCTCTAAGTACCATCTTGGTGTCCCGGGAACTCTAGTGTCTAGATATTTTCATATCCCTAAGGTTGTTTATGGCGGTAAAGAGAGTCGCTCATTTATTCCCTGTCTCAGGTTTCCAAAGCTGCATGGACTAGACGCTGGTCCTTCTCCCACGGACCTTCTTACCTGCTTTAGTATACGCTTCATCAGTTAGTCGTGATGCTCTGACAAAGGCTTGTGTATGTTCATGTCTGTAGGTGACCAGAGGTCAGCTTGGGTGTCATTTCTCAGGTACAATCCACATTGTATTTTGAGATGGGCTCTCTTTAGGACCTGGGGTGCTGGTTAGGCAAGGGTGGCTGGACCTGTGAGCCCTCAGGGCCCTCCTATCTCTGTCTCCCTTCCTGGGGGCTGGGATTACAAGCAGGAGTCTCCACACCTGGCCTCTTAAGTGGGTGCTGAGGCTCGAACTTGGGTCCTCATGCTTGTACAACAAGCACTTTACCAACTAAGCCTTCTCCCCAGCCCCTGATTAGAGACTTTTGAAAATACTATCTGAATCACTTCTCCACAACTGCACACACTCATTTCACAAGCTGAATACTCCCATTTCCAGGCTGCTTGTCAGTACGTGGTGTGAATACATGCTACAGTCACCACACACCAACAGTCGCAAGAACCTGGCCTTCTACTGTACAATTGTGTTTAATGACGTAACAGTGAGTCATACACTTTTTTCCCCCTTTGGAGTGCTTTATTTTTAACTATGTGTATAGGGACAGGGCCATGCGTGAGTGGGAGCCTGTGGAGGACAGAGGAAGGTATTAAAGGAAGAGATCAGGATGTCGTGAGGTGGGCTCTGGGAACCAAACTCAAGTCGTTTGCAGGAACAGCACATAACTTACTTACTCTGAAGCACTGAGCCATCTCTCAGGCCCACCCCGCCACACTCTAAGTTGTGTGATAAATTACAGGTGTCAGACAATGGAATATCTACTTTGATTTCGATTTCATGAAAACACACAACAAACACCTCATTTTGCAACAACCAACTGTAATGCATAGCTATTTGCATTTCTCATACTTTTTCTAAGCCGCTAAACAGATTCTTCTATTGGGCATGGTGATGCATACCTGTAACCCCAGCACTTAGGGAGTGCGAGCAGGAAGATCAGAAGTTTAAGGTCATTGTCAGCACTGCCTAGTGAGTTTGAGGCTGGCCTGGGCTACACCAGACTCTGTTTTACAAACAAAAATCAAAATAATTAAGTAAATTTAAGCGAAATAACCAAAAAATTCTTTTATATCCAGAACATCCTTTTCCCAAGAAACTCTACATGCTTACTGTTCTCTTCCAGATGTTGTTCAGTATATTAAGGCACAACTTTCCATGGTCCTGTATCATTTCTACTAGGAGGGGGCTGATAGCTTTCTTTCTAGTAAATTTTTCAGCCTATCAGATGGGTTATCTTGCAGGGTGGGGCATCAATAATCTACAGAATAAATTACCTTCATCCCACTCTCACGTTCACTGTCTTTTACTCGCGCCATTTCACTATGCAACAGCTGCAGAAAGCGACTGTGCTGGGAGGATCCCTTCTAGAATGCCTGGAATTAGCCTGAGCTGTTTGCAAAACTCCCTGAATGGCCTTGAGCCCCAGTCAAGGGCGTGGAGCACATTCATTTACGGTGTTTCTTTTTAATCAGAGGTATGAGGAGGATCAGGGAGCTCAGTACCAACTTGCCAGCATTGTTAATTGAAAATAGTGAGGAAAATGATTTGCACCTAGACTCTATAGGCTGCTGTTACCTTAGGAATATGCGTGTGCGGCCAGTAAACAGAAAAATCCCAGGTGAGCCTCCATGTTGGGATCCCTGGGTTTAAAGTATGCTTTGCATCCACCAGAGATCCAAGATCAGATGCATCTGGTCAGGTGTTTATAGAAGGCACCTCACCTCTCTGGGTCTCTTGCCCCAGATAGCCTTTGAGTATAGGGCACATTTTTTTGTTACTACTATTGCCCACAGACAGACAGAGATGCAAGTGTGGGTGGTATTATTCACCAAGGGAAAACCTGGATGCAGTTACTGAAGGACTATAGCATGAGTTCTGGGTAGATGATAACCAGAGTGGTCCAGGCCTTACCTGGCACCAGACTCCATCAGATGGAGACTCCCTGCCGGAGGAGTCATGAATTGTCTCGGCAACACTTCCTACACGTTTGTTTATGCCTGAAATTAAGCAGGTAATGGTCCATAAGTTCCTGTAGGAAGCGATAGATCTTGGAATTGATGAGATGTTGAAGACTAAGGCATTTTTAAGACCTACTCAACAGTTATACAACTATTCAATCCAGCTTATGCGCTGGCTAGTTTTAACTTGACACAAACTATAGTCATCTGTGAGGAAGAAACCTTGAAGGAGAAAATACCTCCATAAGTTCAGGCCATAGGCAAGTCTGTAGGGCATTTTCTTAATTAGTGATTTATGGAGGGCCCAGCCCATTGTGAGTGATTCCATCCTTGGGCTGGTGGTCCTGGGTTTTATAAGGTAGCAGGCTGAGCAAGCCAGTAAGCAGTATTCCTCCATGGTATCTGCATCAGCTTCTGCGTCCAGGTTCCTGCCCTGTTTGAGTTCCTGTTCTGAATTCCTTTGATGATGAACAATGATGTGGAAGTATAGGCTAATTAAGCCCCTCCCTCCCAAAGTTGCTTTGGTCATGGTGCTTCATCACAGCAATAGTAACCCTAACTAAGATAGTTCCAAATGAAATTAGCTGAAGCCTACTCCCCCAAGACGTGTGTACTATACTCTCAGCACGGTGTTGAGCACATTGGATAGTCTCTTCTAGACACTACTTGGTCCTTCCAAGAAACTCCAAAATATCCTTCCCTTATGACCTTTGGCATTCTGAGTGGACTCTCTTGTTGGTATCATCCTAGTTCCCCAAAAATCTTCAAGAACATGTTATTTACATTTCCAGGGTGGTACTGAAACCACCAAGAGTTATTTATAGGTAGTGTGAAAGAAGTAGCCATAATGTGTGGAATATAACTTTCTAGGGAGAGGGGAGACCCAGAGATCTGAAGATAAATGTAGCAATCAGGGCTGGTATGGTTTTGTTAATCAATTTTCTAATGTGTTTTCAGCGTATATTAATTACATACAATAAGGGTGTATTATGAACCTGTGACATGCGCACATAAAACTTTTGTATCATATTCACATTGTTTCCTTGGAATAATCTCTTGACATAAAGTTGAAAGTCAGGAACTTTGGAGAAGAGGAACAGTGGATGATCTTGAGGTAGTAAGTCCTTTCAGGCTCCAGGACAGTAGGAATGTAAGCTTATGGTGTGATTAACAAGGAAAATCCTGGAAGTCGTTACTGAAGGACAAAAGTATGAGTTCCAGATGAGTGACAGCTAGAATGGGAAGGCTTTTTTTTCTTTCTAATGCTACCTTGGAACACTGAATAATTTATTGATTTTATTGAGCTCTACATTTTTCTCTGCTCCCCCCCTTCCTCTCTCCTCCCCTTCAATCCTCTCCCATGGCCCCATGCTCCAAATTTACTCAGGAGAACTTGTTTTTTTCTACTTCTTATGTAGATTATATCTATGTAAGTCTCTCTTAAGGTCCTCATTGTTGTCTAGGTTCTCTGGGGCTGGTTTTCTTTGCTTTATGTTTAAAAACCACTTATCGGTGAGTACATATGATAATTGTCTTTCTGGGTCTGGGTTACCTCACTCAATATGATGTTTTCTAGCTCCATCCATTTGCTTGCAAATTTCAATATGTCATTAATTTTTTTCTGCTGTATAGTACTCCATTGTGTAAATGTACCACATTTTCCTTATCCATTCTTCAGTTGAGGGGCATCTAGGTTGTTTTCAGGTTCTGGCTATGACAAACAATGCTGCTATGAACATAGTTGAGCACATGTCCTTGTGGTACGATCGAGCATACGTTGGATATATACCCAAAAGTGATATTGTTGGGTCGTGAGGAAGGTTGTTTCCTAATTTTCTGAGAAATTGCCACACTGACATCCAAAGAAATGTACCAGTTTGCATTCCCACCAGCAATGGAGGAGTTTTCTCTTTACCCCACAACCTCTCCAGCATAAGTTGTCATCAGTGTTTTTCATCTTGGCCATTCTTACAGGTGTAAGATGAAATCTCAGAGTTGTTTTGATTTGCATTTCTCTGATGACTAAGCATTTCCTTAAGTGTCTTTCAGCCATTTTAGATTCCTCTGTTGAGAGTTCTCTGTTTATGTCTGTACTCCTTTTTTTTTTATTGGCTTATCTGTTCTTTTAATGACCAATTTCTTGAGTTCTTTGTATATTTTGGAGATCAGACCTCTGTCTGATGTGGGGTTGGTGACAGAATCAGAAGGCTTTAACTGGTGCTAGATTCCACGAGACAAAGCATCCTGCTGGAGGAGCCATGCACTGTCTCAACAACACTCCCTAGGTATCTGTATACCTGAAGTTAAGCAGGTAATGGTCCGTTTATGTAAATGAGCATATGGCTCTCTAGCAGTGAATGTAGATTAAGGTCATTTCATGCCACACGGTGATGTGAGCGTATCCCGGGGCCGATCTGATGTCTAGATCTCCATCAGTGCAAATAGTCAAGCACTGTGTCACAGGGCTTAAGGAGATTAGCTGAGGGGTGTACAGCACCGGGGGAGGAACACATAGTGGAACAGAAGCAGGCGTGGATTATAGGTCACAACTAAGAACAATGCTGAAAAGAGCAGAAGGCAGTGGTTAGGAGGAAAAGGAGCAGGATTCAGGTTTAGAATAGGGTCAACGGGACTGGGGATGGAGCTCAGTGTGCTTACCCAATAAGAACAAAAAGCCCTAGGTTTGATCCTCAGCACCACACAAAGCCAGTATAGTGGCACACATCTGTTATCCTTGCACTAGAGAAGTGAGGCCGAAGGATCTGAAGTTGAAAGTTATCCTCAGCTATAGAGCAAATTTGATGCAGGAGACCCTGTCTTGAAATGGGGAGGATTATCATTCGTTGAAAGATGTCTTAACCTTTCATGAATGGTCTGGCATAATCCCACTGGGTCCTATAACTGAAAATCTTCAGCCAGGCTGAAGAGAACGCTCAGAAGTTAGGAACTCTGGCTGTTCTTCCAAAGGTCCTGAGTTCAATTTTCAGCAACCACATGGTGGTTCACAACCATCTGTAATGAGAGCTGGTGCTCTCTTCTGGAATACAGGCAGAACCATATACATAGCAAATAAATCTTTAAAAAAAGAAAGTCTTCAGTTATGTCACCGATGTGTTAAACATACTTAATACTTAATAGATCGCAATCGCCTTTTATGTCGGTTATAGCTTTCTACAGTTGAATCAGCAGCAATGATCTTCTCTCTGGTCCTGGATAAACAATGCTACAGCCCTGAATATTCTTTCCTTTGGTTGCTTAATAAACAGTGGCGCTAAGGCTCTAGGCTACATAGTGTCGTTTGTCTCACATTCCTCTTCACATATTTTGGTAACAAATCAGATGTATGGTAAGTATGAAAATTAATACTATAAGATTAATACTGCATTTTAGCTTGTTTATTTTATTTTTTTGAGACAGGTTTTCTCTGTAGCTTTGGAGACTGTCCTGGAACTCACTCTGTAGATCAGGCTGGCCTTGAATTCACAGACATCCACTTGTCTCTGCCTCGCAAGTGCTGGGCTTAAAGGCATGGGTCACCACCGCCCAGCTTAGCTGGTTTAGCATTTTTGTGCAAGTTCTTTGCTATTTCTACCATGAAGAGTTTTTGGCCTGTGGCTCCTCCCCAGGAGGGTAGGCTTGACATTGTTTTCACCTCGAGAGCCACTCTGAGGCTGGGTCACTCAGGCCATCAGTATCTACCTTACTCACCAGATTGCTCACTCTTGGAGCTGTGAGCTCCCATACCAGACTTTCTCCTTTGATTTGAAGCCCTTGTCTCCAAAGCGTGCCGGTGCAGGCAGCAGTTATGGAAATGGACTAACCTTTAGACCAGGATTTGGCAGACATTGTAAAGGGCTGGATTATACGGCTTTGTGAAGCATATAATCTCCCTGCTGCTTCAGTGCAAAATCACACAGACGATACGCACATGAACAGCTGTGTTTCAGCAATGCTGGTGCACAAAGCCAGGCCACAGACTCCCAGGTTCTGTCTTGCCGAGGTCACTCTAGGTGCTAGCCCCTTGAAGGTTGAAGACAGAGAAAAGATAATCCATTTCTGCTGTCCAAATCCAGGAACCTAATGAACTGGCCAATGCTTCCTTCCCACTGTATCTATGGTAGCCTATAAAACAGTACTGTACAGGGCAGATCTCATTAACAAAGTCAGATTTGGAGCTGAGAAGTTGGCTCAGTGGTTAAAAGCATTTGTTGCTCTTGCAGAGAACCACCTGGTGGCTCACAACTACCTGTTACTACATTCCAGCAGATCCAATATGTTCTTCTAACCTCCAAGGGTACCAGGCATACAAAACATGCAGTCAAAACACCCACACACATAAAGAAGATAAACTAAAAAAAAGAAAGGTACATACCTTTAATTCTAGCACACTGGAAGACAGAGTAAATGGATCTCTGTGAAAATGAGGCTAGTCTGGTTTACCAAGTGAATTCCATGTGAACTAGGGCTAAACAGTGAGACCTTCTCTTTTTTTTTTTTTTTAAGATTTATGTATTTATTATGTTTACAGGGTTCTGCCTGCAAGTATGCCTGCAGGCCAGAAGAGGACACCAGATCCCATTACAGATGGTTGTGAGCCACCATGTGGTTGCTGGGAATTGAACTCAGGACCTCTGGAAGAGCAGTCAGTGTTCTCAACCACTGAGCCATCTCTCCAGCCCAAGACCTTGTCTTTAAAGGAAAATAAAGTGAGATTTAAGCAAGACATCGTGGCACACACATGTAGTTCTAGTACTCAGAAGGCCAGAGGGTTTGTTTGAGCCAGGAATTCAAATCCTACCCGGGTAACATAGCAAGACCCTGTTTGATCTAGGTAGGTTTCTGTTGCTGTGATAAACATGACCAAAAGCAAACGTATTTCAGCTTACAGCTGAAGTCCATCATGTAGGGAAGTGTAGTGGCATTTCATTTGTGTTTTCACAAATAAAGCTTGCCTGAAGGTCAGTGCAAAGCACCCACACTAGTCAGCCACACAGCTGTGCAGTGGTGGCACACAGCTTTAATCCCAGCAGCCACACTGGTTAGCCATAGAGGCGGGGTGGTAATTGTTGCATGCCTTAATCCCAGCACTAGAGAAGAATATAAAACAGGAGGAGACCAAGGCCAGCTGGCCTGGGTCTGAAAAAGCATGGAATAAAACCGGACTTGCTGAACATAGTGGACAATGAGGACTACTGAGAACTCAAGAACAATGGCAATGGGTTTTTGATCCTACTGCACGTACTGGCTTTGGGGGAGCCTAGGCAGTTTGGACGCTCACCTTACTAGACCTGGATGAAGGTGGGTGGTCCTTGGACTTCCCACAGGGCAGGGAACCCTGATTCCTCTTTGGGCTGATGAGGGAGGGGGACTTGACTGGGGGAGGGGGAGGGAAATGGGAGGCGGTGGCAGGGAGGAGGCAGAAATCTTTAATAAATAAATAAATAAATATAAAAAAGGAAAAAAATAAAACAGGAGGAGACAGCTCTCATGCACAGTCTCATTCTGAGATTCGTGGGGGCAGCATCACCATTTCGGACTGAAGTAGAGGTAAGAGCCAGTGGCTGGCTGTTTTGCTTTTTTGATCTTCAGGTTGAACCCCAATATCCGTCTCTGAATTTTTATTATTTATGCTATAGGGAAGTCGGGCCAGGATTCAAGGCAAGAACCTACAGGCAAGAACTGAAGCAGAGACCATGGAGGAATGCTCTTTCCTGACTTGTTCCTCCTGGCTTGCTTAGTTTGCTTTCTCATACATCCCAGGACTACCTACCCGGGGATACCACTGTCCCCAGTACACTGGGCTCTCTTATATCACCAATCATGGGTCTTTAATCCTTTATTTCTGATTTGGCATCTTCCTGCAGGGATAGAGATACCAGGAGCTGATTATATCACAGTGCTTGTCTGCCTGCCCTTAGTTTCAGTAATAAATATTCTAAATTCATTAGGGTGGTTTACTCGAGACCCTAAAGAGACCTCATCTCAAAAGAAAACAAATCGTTCTATTTCCTTTAAGAAAGCATTGTACAAAATGTAAGGTATCACTGTGGTGGCTAGAAAAAGTACCTTGCATTTCTTTGCGATTTACAACAGAATTCACAGTTTGCTGCTGCTCCAACTTTTCCCGCTCCAGCACTGCTCCTTTCCACCCCTGCTCTGCACGCTTTCATCAGACCTCATCATCTCCCTGCTTCTCTAGACTCTTAGGATTCTTACAGGATTCAGCTTCATTCTCCCTAGCGAGCCTCTCTGGTGGGTGTTGCAAGCTTCTGACGCCAGGGTCCGCTCTTGCTCCTCAGTAGCCTGGAGGAGGATCCGGCTCAGCAGGATATACTGCCACTGTGGCCACAACAGCCTCCTGAACACTGCTGCTAGCGCCTCCCAAGCCAGGAGAGCCTGGACTGCAGGGTCGCTGTCGTCCCAAGGCAGCTGGACCCACTAACCCTTAAAGATGTGGGGGCTGCATCCTGTGCACGCCACTGAACTCTCCCTCTCCTGTTTCCAAGCTCTTCTACCCCACAAAGTGAGCAAAATGAGACTCCGAGGTTGCCGGGTGGCCAGAGACCCTCTCTCTTCTCGATCATGCTTTTTCTTAGTACCCTTCCTCTCGGTCTCTCAGTCCTTGTAGCCCAAGTTAGTGGTCCTCCTTTTCTCTCTTCCAGCTTCCTTTCCTTTCCCAGCACCTCCCCTCTAGTCTTCCACATCCTCAGGACTGGGTGACCTGCTGGGACCGACCCTACCTCCACTTGCTTCTGCCCCGCCCTTCCACCCTCCCTAAGGCTAGGCCCTGGGTCCACCCCCTCCACCAGTTCCCTCCTTCTCTCTTTGCCCTTCCTTCTTCCCGCCCCCTGCCCACACCAACCTGCTGGCCCCGCCCAGGCCTGAGCCCCGGGCCCGCCTCCCTTTTCCAACCTACAACGCCAGTGATCCTAAACTCGGCGCTGCCACTTTGGCGCCTGCTGCCTCAGCGGCCAGGACTGCGGCGCTACGCTCGCTCGCTCGCTCGCTCGCTCGGGCGGCCACCGGCGAGTTCGGGACGTTAGTGGGTCGGTACATCTGTCCAGAGAAAACTTCCATATCCACGGCTCCGCGATGGTTCTGGCCCCGCTGCTGCTTGGGCTGCTGCTGCTTCCCGCGCCCTGCAGAGGTGAGTGCGAGGTCCCGAAGGTCTGCTGCAACTCCAGCTAGCCGACGAGGGTCCTGGGGCATCCCCAGCCGGATAACAGGGTGCACATCCTAGTGGAACCAGCACCCGTGGGCACCAAGGGCTCCGCGTCACCACAGATGGTGACGAGTCGCTTTGGGAGCACCTACGTTAGAACCTGTGTGGAACGCAGCACTCAGGTCTAGTATGGCATGCGCCGAGAATTTTCCCCTCAACACTGCCCAGTGGCCTGGCCGCGCTTTGGCGGGATTTCTGCGAGTCACAGACCTGGGCGCCTAAGGCAATCTCACTCCGCGAACCAGTGAGCGGCTGCGAAAGTTGGGTGTCGCTGTTAGCGGAAGGCGTTGGACCGAGGCTGGTTGTCCCGCCAGGGAAAGACTGGTTTTGGCTTCTCCACCGGGCTCTAGTGAGCTGCAGGGACAGCCTGTGAGAGTAGAGGCCTGGAAAAGATCAGAGGGGGACGACACACAAGCCTTTCACCATTACTACTGTGGAGCAGAATCTGTTGTGTTTGGGTAGCTTCTACGTTCATCTCAGACCTGCTTAAGTGTTGTTACGTTGAAACGTGACACAAAGGATTGGTTAGCACAAACACGTACGGCAGGTTTCTCCAACAGATGACACCTTGTGAAGAGGCTGGAAAGAAATGAACCAGGCTTTACCAAAAGAAATTGGGGGGGGGGGTGTTGGATGACTAAACCAGCACGTTTCTGGTATTGTCCTGCCGTAAAAGGGCAGTCAAAATGTGGTTTTGTCTTTAAGAATACCTGTGGCGTTCGGTTTACAGTCTAGCTACAAACCTCGTTCTTCGTTTCAAAGTTCATTTGCTCAAGTGAACATTTCTTTGTAGCACGATAATAAAAAGCCAGAGACAGAAATTGGGGTTCAACCTGAAAATCAGAAAAGCGGTCCCCCAGCCTTGGTAGAGGTAAGGCTTCTCTAGTGGCCTGGCTGCTCTGCTTTTCTAGTTTGCAGGTTGAACCCCAATTTCTGTCTCTGGGTTTTTATTATTCATGCTACATTTCTTGAAGAATTCTCTTCTTGCACACTAAATTACAGAAGCGATTTGTAGCTTGAGGCAACATGACAATTTGAAACAAATATCAAGAGCCAAAGGCAAGCAAAGAACTGAGAGGGCTCTGTTCTCCATCACCAAATCCTCAAAAATTCCTCAGCCTTTCTGCCAGGTCTATTCCTAATCTGCTGCAAGTCGGGTGTGCTTGCTGCTAGTGCTGGCCAGCCACACTGCGTTCTGTGTGGTGATGTGGTAAGCACCGGAGGAGCAATAGGAACCAAAGCTTTTGTTGAATGCTTTTAAAACTATGCTTTATTTTCTGAATTTTGAAAAAGTATGATGAAGTTTTGTACTTGATAGATTTAGTCGGATAACCACAGACAGTCTTAAATGCACTCCAAGGAAGAATGTACGTTTCTCGGTATTTTTCTCCTAACAGAAGTGAGTTGCTGAGGAAGGAGCATTTCAGATGTTCCGATCCTTCCTCTTTGCTCTGTCCCAGATCAGAGTGGGAGGTGGGGCTGGCGGGGCAGCATAAGGGGCACCTTTCTCTAGCAGGGGAGGGAAAGAGCAAGGAGGAGGAGACTTTGAAGGTGCAGAAAAGCGAAGCCAGTCTGATGCCCTAGTCTGTGACTGAGAACTGTAAGCCCTGAGAGCAAACTGGGCTTTTCAAATAGTTGAATTCTTAAATTGACACTGAAACAGATGTTTTAATGAATTTTAAACATTTTCCCAAAGAGAACTCTAAGCGGTTCTGTTGTTTATAGCCATTTTTTTAAAACAACTTCCATTGCTATTTGGAAATAAGCAGTGTTTATTTTAATAAATGAGTGAATGGATTTTTGTAAAGTTCCTTAAGGTGGTGAGCAAGACATAATTATTTTTAAATTTACAAAATTATGTTTTGAATTATTATTATTTTAAATTTAAACTGGATGGATGTTTTGTTTGCATGTTTGTCTGTGTATCATTTGCATATCTGGTTGCCAAGGAGACAGGAAGAGGGCATTGGACCCCCTAGAATAGGAGTTACAGGTGGTATTGAGCCACCATGTGGGTGCTGGGAATTGAACATGGGTCCATTAGAAGAGCAGCCAGTTCTCTTAACCACTGAGCTGTTTCTCCAGCTTATAATTATGCTTTTAAGTCTTTCTTTTTGAAAGACTCTCTAGATGATTCTGGAAAGAGGACTAGTGAGTCATAAGAGATTGCCAGGTAGGAAAGATGAGTTGGGACGTTGCATACTCATGGACCCCAGCGACTTCCCACACAACAGCCAGAATTGGACATTTCATAGCATCCAATTGCGCGTCCCCAAATGAAGCATCCTCAATGGTTTCCTCTTCCTCGCCTGATTTCCAGAGCCTCTGCCTCCCTGTCCGATTCATATCTAGTCATTTCCCCTTGTTGCTGCTGATCTGGTCACCTCTATATCACCTTCCTCACACTGAACAACTTTTAAAAAGAGATGTGTTTATTTTTATTTCATGTCTGTGTTTTGTCTGCATGTGCACTATGCATGCCCAGGGCCCAGGGAGGCCAGAAGAAGAGTGTCTGCTCCCCCATGATTGGAGTTTCAGGAAGTTGGCAGCCACCCAAGTGAGTGCTGGTAGTGGAGCTGTGGTCCTCTGCAAGAGCAGGGACCTAACCACTGAACCATCTCTCCAGTTCCCCAAAAAATAAAACCACAATTTTAACAGCTCCTTGGCCAGGAGACATTGTTTCGTGTACCTTGACTTTGAATAAAGATCCACAGTTTTGTCATAGCTCAGAATATATGACTCTGGGTTGGACTGCATCTACATGGTGGTAACACAGGGCTGAGCTCTAGGAACCTTAGGCCAGCAGTTCAGTCTCAGAACCTTCAGACTGTTTTGGGGACAGTGGGACACTATTTCAGAGAGCTGTTGTGGTATAGTTAGGTTTTTTTTTTAGCTTGGCAAAAACCTAAACATACCTGGGATCAAGGAAGCTCGGCTGAGAAACAGAGATTGGCCTGTGGGTATCTCTATTGGGGTATTTTCTTAATTGGTAATTGATGGAGAACGGCTCAGCCTACTGTGAGTGGAACCATCCCTGGCTAAGTGGGCCTGGACTATGCAGGAAGCTGAGTAAGACCTGGAACAAGCCAGTAAACAGCGTTCCTCTGTAGTTTCTCCTTCAGTTCCTGCCTTCGGGTCCCTGTCTCCCTAGAAATCCTGAACCCCTAGCAGTGGAATTACCAATGGTCCGCTGTGCTTCTGCATTCAAATTTGGGGTAGATAATTGTTCTCCCTAGACAAAAAGTGTTGAGTGGAAAGTTTTGAGGGGTTTTCCCCTCTTCCTGGAATGCTTCCTCGATAAAACCTTGAAATATGAGGGTAGAAGATTCAGCTGTAGCACAATTGTTAGAGCTCTTGTCTGGCATGTCTGGGTGCAATCCCCAGCATAGCATAAACCAGGGAAGGGGAGTGGCTCACCAGATATTACGCCTACCTGAAGAGTGATTGGCAGATAAGGGCTGCTGGGGGGGGAGGGTCAGTTTTCTTTGAGTGTGGTTCTTGGATGGTCCCACACCCGTGTGATACCTGCAACACTAATTAGACTCAGCAAGTTGTAAAAAGTAAATATAAAGGGGATATGAAGTTGGGAGGGCGATCCAAGAAGAGTTAAGGCTAGGAGTAGAGTAGTGGATATCAAAATACATGATATACATGTATGGAATTCTCAAATAAAAAGTTAAAAATTATACACGCACACACACACAAAGTGTGCTGCCTTATACCTACAGTCCAAGCACTCCGAGGTGTAGGCAGGAGAGTTAGAAGTTCAAGGTCATGCTTGGCTACACAGCCTGGACTACATTAGACCCATCTTCAAAAAAAAAAAAACAACAGCAACAACAAAAACGGAGAGGCTATCAAGGCAGATCTGGGGCCACCCTTTTGCAGTGGTTTGGTGAAGAGGCTCCAGGTGGTCACTCCGAGTGCCTAAGTTCTTGGCTATAGCTCTTTAGTAGTTCTGCCAGCAAAACCCAACCAGGAGTAGGCTTTCTCAGGATAGCCTGGCACTACCTACCCCTGCCCCCTACCTTCCGTGTGAAGTGCAAACTTGGCACAGGAACAGTTTCCTGTCATCTGCCTCACAGGAAGGCATCGAAATGAGGTCCAGTTCTGGCTCTGCTTTTCCTACATAGCTCTACACCAAAGTGTGTGTGGGGGGTGTTTTGGGTTTCGTTTTGTTTGTTTTGGTTCCGGCTTTTTAAGTGACCGCGTCCAGGTCTTTCCTTTGGTGTCCCTCCAGAAGAAATGAGCATTGTTAATTCTATGCAGATATGAGGGTTTGTGTGTAGCTTAAACTGGGGAGGGAGGGAGGTCCCATGTGCCTTCTTGCTTGACTCTGTGTCAAGTGCTGTCAGAGACCTTTGCTGGCCAGGAGGAAGACCCAATCTCTCTTCCGATCTCACGCTGGATATCCATCAACCCCTGACCTTAGGTTACCCTGTGGTTACCTCTTCACTGTGCCTGTTTGCATGCCTGCAGCTGAAATGCTGAAGATGCAGCCTGCTAGAGTGGAGCATTCGGTTCCGATCTGTGGGCTCCTTTTAGGGAACAAGAACACTAAGAAACTTGTCACCCAAGGGTGTTCTCAGTCACCACAAGTTGTTTGCTTGGTTTTGTGGTCTATACTTTGGTTTGTAATTGGTGGGAAGTTCTTTACCATAGCAAGAACCTTGGTTTTGTTGAGACCCCACACTCGGCTTCAGCTGCACTTTGGGCAGGTGGAAGCCTGTTGCTCCCCTTCCCCTGGCCTCTGTCAGTTGGAGGGACCCAGTGGATGTGTGGGTACCTGAAGTCCCAGACAGCCTTGTCCTGGTCACCTCCTCAGGCTCCGGTGTTTTAGTGACAAGAAAAGATGATTGCGCCTTGAGGAGACCCTTCAGGAAATCTACAGTTACCTCAAAGTATCTTATTCTTTCCTTCTTGCCTATTTATCTGTCATTGTTTGACTCAATGATCGAATGGGTTTTCTGTAAATCTTGAGGTGTCACAGGGACAGATGGTTCCAGGGTGAGAAAAAGCAAAAGCAGAGATATTGGGTTTTGTGTAGGCCAAGAAGTTTTATATCTAAAACCAAGATGTTCCATTGATTTTGGGGAGGTGAAGTCCGTTTTATCTCATTAGCTCAGCAATGGATTTTTCTGGTTATTCATTTGCTCCTTCTGTGTTTCTCTTTGTACTCAGAACCTTCAGAACCTTTCTCAATTGGTCTTTTCAGAAGTGCTGTCTAGCCCAGCATGATGTGATCAATAAAGTTGGTGTCCCATTCAGCTGCCCTCTGGAGAGACTGTCTGCAGCTCACGGGCCTCAGATGTGTAATTAGGCAAACACTCTGATAGAGATCCCTTTTCTGGAAGACACGTCCGTCCTATTGACTTACAACATCTAGATGGTTCGCTCATGCTCAGAAGACATGCAGTTGTGTTACCAAACAATATCTCTCTCTCTCTCTCTCTCTCTCTCTCTCTCTCTCTCTCTCTCTCTCTCTCATTTCATGAGCGCGTGCACACACACGCACTCACACACACATCTACCTCATAAGTTTACAATTTTGTGTTGGGCTTCACTTATAGCTTGAGCCACATTCCGCCCTCTGGCCCTGGGTTGGATGCCCTGAAGCTGCTTGCCCTTGCAGGCTCTAATTACCTCAGCATCCGGGGACTCTGGACGTGGTAGGATCTGCCTTAGCCACACTCTCTCCTCATTAGATACACAAAGGAAAGCCTTGTTTGTTTTGGAGAAAGTGTTGTTTTGCTATCTTAAGCCTTCAGGGCTTCCAGTCAAAGCTTCTAACAGCGTACTTTCCTCGTTAAGGCTTTGATGCAAGGGTTTCCCGAGTAAGAACAGGCTGTTTTTGTGGAGGATGTTAGAACAGGACTCAAAGTAGCTGAAGTTGCTTTCTGTCCCCCACACTGCTCAAGGAGCTCTCTGGGAGCTGATAAATATTCATGGATTCCCCATTGCTGCGCGTGTATCTGGTGACTGGTGTTCCAGTTTTGCTGTGAATGGCCCTTGGCCTTTGGCTCAGAGGAAGTGAAACCAGCTTGTAAGCACTTTGACAGTTCTCCATGTGACTTGGAAAGAGTAGGTGAAATCGGTGTTTTTTAGTTTTTTTGTTTTGTTTTTTGAAAGTTTTAGAGCAAAATTAAAAGGAAGCTCGTTGAATTTAGATTTAGTTAAAAACAATAAAAACCAGTCTGGGAGACCAACATGTGAGTTCGAGTCAGATTTTTGTTTTGCAGGGAAACCTGGGTTATAGTGCAGTGTCCTTTGTCAGTGGGCAGAGCAGAAAGATGAGTCTGGGTAGCATACATCTCTGCCTGGAGGGAAAAGGAGATGGGACGCTTTTTTGCAACTGGACGCAGCGCTCTGAGCCCTGGCTGGTATTCTGGATGTTAGCAGCAGTCAATTCCCATTATGCGATGGTGAAATGGGGACAGAGGGTGGAGTAGGATTTAAAGCACCAAGTGCTCAGTTAACTCTTCAGTGTTGCCAGCTGCCATCCTGCCTGCCTGTGCTGCCCGTCCCCCCTACCCAGTGAAATAACCCCTCCAGCTCTGTCTAGAGAAATAGAATAGCCTAGAAAAGCAAAGTCATCTTTCTGAGAACACTAGACTTCTCTGAACAAATCATGAGGTCTTCCCGTCAAAAATGCTGGGAGAATGCGCTCTTGGGTGATGGGTGGCAAGAAGGATCCTGAATTTTCCTGGAGTAGATGGGGTGGGGCATGCCCTCTAGAGAGAACAGTAGAATCCTCAGGATCAGAGGGAGACTGACATCAGTTTTAAAAGTCTGTTCATTTAGTGTTAGGGTGTACTTTTTATACTTGGAAAAACTCATAAATGTACTATGCACAATCAAATGTAAGGCATCTAAGTATTTTGACTGAAGGATAAGGGTAAGGCGACTGAGGCGAAGGCCATCAACATGAGGGGAGGGGAGGTGGAGTTTTGTTGTTTTGTTTTGTTTTTGTTTGTTTTGTTTGTTTGTTTGTTGAGACAAGGTTTCTCTGTGTTCGGCTCTGGCAGTCCTGGAACTCCATAGAACAGGCTGGTCTTGACTCGGGAATCTGCCTGCCTCTGTCTCTTGCGTACTTGGATTAAAGGTGTGTACTGCCACATTCTCCTAGGAAGGTAAGCTTTAAACCCATCTAAAAAGTCTTTTCAAGACCCAGCTGCCCAGGCCAGCCCAGGACCTATGGACTCGATCTTTGTGGATGTGGCCCTGCCCTGTCTGGCCAGTCTAAGTCACCTCTCTAATTGCACCCCAGAGAGCCATTGTGTCTGAAATCTGATCCCTGGGGAAGGCTAGGGAGCCCAGGAGGGAGTGTTTCAGAACCTAGCCCTGAATTTAGGATTGAGATAGGTGTGTTTATCCAAGGAAAGGGACAGGGCTTCAGCCAGAGTGAGAAACACGCGGTGGATTTTCAAGCCAGTTGTCGTCGTGGTTTTAAGACCTGCAGGAGGAGGGATGAGGGCAAAGTTTCCTCTCTAAGCCACATCTCACAAGGATGTTGTGACTAATTAGGTGAGCCAATAAATACAGTAAACTTTTTCTTTTTACCATTGCATTTTTTTCTTTTCTAATCTATTCTTTAGTCTTCATACTAAAGACTTATCTCAGTGCTACACAGGAAGTAAGATTCATCCATGTCCTTACCTGGTGTAGGAGGTCCTTCTGTCTATGTGTTGCTTTCACTGGTTAAATAAAGAAACTGCCTTGGCCTTTTGATAGGGCAGCACTTAGGTAGGCGGAGTAGACAGAACTGAATGCTGGGAAGAAAAGCAGAGAGAGAGAGCCACCATGGAGCTGCCAGGTCAGACATGCTGAATCTTTTCTGGTAAGCCACGACCTCGTGGTATTATACAGATTATTAAAAATGGGTTAAATCAAGATGTGAGAGTTAGCCAATAAGAGGTTAGACATAATGGGCCAGGCAGTGGTTTAATTAATACAATTTCTGTGTGGTTATTTCGGGTGTAAGCTAGCTGGGTGGCCAGGACAAACAAAGGGCCCTCACTCTCCTTGCAACACTTACCATCCAGTGTAAGAGGTCAAATGTTAGCTATACAGGTTGCAACTCGTTTAAACCCTCTTAGTCGCCCTTCATGTCAAGAACATGAGTGGCAGATGGCTTGAAATGCAGGCCTGGTTTTATGTCTCATGGTTTTAGATAGGTTCTTATGCAGCTCAGGTTATTATAGACCTGAGAATAACCTTGGACTTCTGATCCTCATACCTCTGTGCTGGGATCACAGGGATTTGCTACCATATCTGGTACTTACGCAGTGCTGGCCAAAGCTGAAACCCAGGGCCTCCTGCATACTAGGGAGGCGCTCTACCAATTGAGCCCCATCTTCATGGGTACATATGTGAATGTGCCATACATTTATTGATGTATTAATGCCAAACAATAATTTTTTTCTTTTAAAAATGTATTAGAGTCACATGTATGTACCTGAGTATGGGTGTGTGCATGTGAGTACAGGTGCCTGTGGGGACCAGAGGCATCAGCACTCCCTGGAGTTACAGGTGATTAATAAGCTCCCGTGCGTGGGTTCTCAGACCCCCTGCAAGGACAGTCAGTCCTCTGACCCCTGAGCCATCTCTTCCTTCCCCAGATACACTGATTTCTAAGTGTGGAACTTGATGAGTTTTGACAAATATTCATGATAAACTCACTACCCGAGATAAGATAGCCCCCAACTTTCATGTGCTTCCCAGTGAACATAGACACATGAAAAGTTCAAAGGCTGAGTTGTGGTTAAGAGTACCAGTCCTGTGGGGCTGCTCCCTAGGGTGCTGTGGCTGAACATTTGGACACAGCTGTTGCTTCCCGAGTCTGCTCTAGACAGGTCTGTCCTCCTCAGGATACATGGTGCTGAATTGTCAATGCGGCTGAGGCCTCATTCACTGGCCTCCTGAATTCTCATTTGGACCTTCCTCCTTGCCCTTGCTTCTCACATACAGGACCCCTCTTCCTGGTCAGCCAGCTGCAGTGAGAGGCTCTCTAGAGAGGGCCCATAGATGGATACCAGAAAGAAGAGGCAGTGCGGCCATAAGAAGCCCCCACCATCCTTCGTGGCTGTGCAGACCCAGTCATGAGGGCCCCACCATGAAGAAGGGATGACATTTTTTAAATATTTATTTTTACTTTGGGTTTAATATTTTTTCTGTTTTGAGTGTTTGTTTACAGATTTGTTTGCAGTGAGGGCAAGCAGGCAAAGAGCAAAAGCTTTTGTCTTCTGTGTCCTTTTATATAGACTGCCTGGAGAAGGTGTGGCCCAGATTTAGAGTGGGCCTTTTTCCCTCAAAGGAGCCAGTAAAGAAAATCCTTTACAGGTATGCCCAGCTGCTGGGGTCTCAGTTGATTCCAGATGTGGTCGAGTTGACAACAGATTAAGCCATCATAACTGTAACGCCACACTGCTCAGGACCCCTCCCCCTCCTCGGCTGCCACCATCCAGCTTTCTGGTTCCTCTCATTTTCACCGCTTTAACTCTTCCATATTGTTTGTTGTTGTTTTACGTGTTTGCTTTACAAGTAATGGCCAGGATCCTTAACTATACTTACTACAGAAAGTAGGCAAAAGTTCATCTACTGTGTTACTTAAGTGGATGCTCTGCTCTCTGTCACCTAGAAAGGACTTGAACAAATTATTCTTGCAAAGGTGTCAGTCTTCCACAATTGTCTCATTTTATACGGAAATACTTTCCTTAAAAGTTTTGTTTTGTTTTGTTTTGTTTCTTAAAGAGGAGTTCAGGTTTCTGTGGTCTGGAGTACAACATAGGTTTAGGAATAGCAAGGTAGAGGAACTGGACTCGGGGGCTGAGAGTCTCTCCCAGCTTTTGGAAGCCCACCTCTGGGCCTTTGAGGGAATCAACTCCAGACCTCCCTTGGTGAGAGGGAACCAGGCTTCATGCCTGTGGCCAGAAAGAATTGCTTCAGAGTCTTTCTGGGGCAGTTGGCCGGCTGCCAGAGGGGAAAGGACGGAAAACCCTTGGTTAAATAAACACTGTTTGTTCGCATTTCATTGTGAGCAGTTGAAGCAGCTTAGTCAGCAGAATTGGTTCCATATGTTTAGCTTCTCCAGGCCAGGCATGAGTAGTTGCATCTCTGAAACACAGCAGATCAGATGCTGGTGTTATGGAAAGACTCCTTGCCTTTCTGCTTGTCTGTTCACGGCAGATACTGCCACGTTTACCCCCAGCACCGACTCCAGCCATCCGAAGACGGATGGAATAGCTCCAGTTCATGGCTGCTCCAACGCAGTGAGTTCATCAGAAAAATCACCAGAAGAGATTTCTCAAAATCGTGGTACCCGAACTGTACCTCAGCCATAAAAGTTTTAAAACCTTTTCTGGAAGACTCCAGTGTTCCACCAGGGTTGAAAACATGGTAGGAAGGTTGGGGAGGATGGTGAAAGGTGCCGGTAAGATTCTGGAATGTTCTTCCCGGCTGCATTGGTATCCTTCTACAGAGAGAGCCTAGGAGTTGGGGGTCTGCTTGGGAAGCTGGTATTGCAAAAGACTTCTGCTGAGAAGGAGCCAAATACCCAGAGGCAGGCAGGAGACACCATGCCCTTTGGGTCAAAGGGCGAACATGTTTCTCTTTTTTTCCCCCATCCACTTTAGCCCAAAGGAATGCGTGGGGCAAAGGCAGTGGGATGTCACCCTGGTAAGTTCTTTACAATTGGGGTAGGGCTTTGGGACCCTTTCAACCCTGCAAGCCAGGTTCACAGAGGATAGGTAGCTTGACTGGTGGACTGGGGTCCCTGCCTGTTCTTCCAGACCTACTACTCTTCATCCCACTGTGACCCCAGAAGGCTGAGCTGTAGTTGCAATAGGTCACCTGTCAATAAATGCCATGGCGCCCTGGCTCCAAGTAATCTCATATGCCGCATAGTGGTTGTTTATCTATTGTTTAAATGTTAAAATCGCAGCCCGTTTGTCATCTGACATGCTGTGCCGACTGGGTCCGTGTGAAAATCTGTCCCTGTCTCCAACCTGTTTCATTTTCTTCCCACTCTGCCGGGAGTTCTGGACTTTCACTGTCGCTGCCTGGGCTTTTTGCCTCCTGCTGTGCCACAGCTGTGAACCCTTGCAAACACTGGCCACTCATTCCCCTCTCTTCAAGCTGTGCATCCTCATTCCCATCCCCTCCAGTGCCGACTCAAGGCCAGGGGCTGTACACTTACACACAAGCACAGCCCCCGGAGCCTTTCTTTGGTTTCTCGACCGGCGTCTTGTTCCTGTGATCTGAGGGCAGTCTCTCTGGTGCAGTTGATGATTACCATGTACAGTTTAGGACTGGTCAGGTCAAGTGATCGCTGATAGAAGCTTATATTTTTCCTACTCCTTTTCTTGAGACCGCGTCTCCTGTAACTCACAGCCAGCCTCAGCCTTTCACTACCTAGCCAAGGATGACCTTGAGGTGGATGATCCTCCCACCTCCATCTCCCACCCTGAGTGCTGGGGACTGCAGATGCCTGTTACCAGGTCCAGCTGTGCGCAGGGCCAGGGAACAAACTCCCGTGAGGCCAGCACTCTACCACTCGAGCCACCTCACCAGCCCCATGTTGTTATTCTTGTTTTTTAAGTCCAGAATCCTTTGTATTTGCATAAAGCCAAGCCACACCAAGTGGAAAATTTTTACCTTTGTTTTTTAACAAAAAGACATGGAATCCTCCCAGGTCCACAGTTAGCGATACACACAGAATGGGAAGGAACTTGGTGATCCAGTTTCTGGTCCCTTCTCCCAAGGAAGGCAGGAGTCCTGGATATGTAGGCCTTCCTGGGAACAGCAGGACAACAGATCATATGACGGGGGGGGGGCACACGGCTGGAAGGTGGCGAACTCCTCGACCAGCGAGAAAGAACGACCACGACACGAGGAGGAAGGAAAACAGAGCATGCTAAGGTAAAGCATCCTATGGTCCAGTCATACTACATCTGACCCTGCGCATCTGTGGAGTGGACAGCAAAGAACAGCTAGGGGCTCAAGAATAAGCCACCATTCCTGAAACTTCCTTTGGGCCTCCCAACGTTGGGATTAAATTATAGAGCCTGCAGCAGAGAAAGAGAAGAAAGAACAGGCCACAGGTTCCCCAGCCTGTACTTCAGGCTCATTCTTACTCTGCCATCTGGGCCAGGAGTGCCGTTCCCAAACCCCATCTGGACCGGTAGTGCCGTTCCCAAACCCCATCTGGACCAGGAGTGCCGTTCCCAAACCCCATCTGGACCAGGAGTGCCATTCCCAAACCCCATCTGGGCCAGGAGTGCCGTTCCCAAACCCCATCTGGACCAGTAGTGCCGTTCCCAAACCCCATCTGGACCAGTAGTGCC
>NW_004949101.1:18968073-18972002 GCF_000317375.1 Microtus ochrogaster | reverse complement strand
AAAGAACAGGCCACAGGTTCCCCAGCCTGTACTTCAGGCTCATTCTTACTCTGCCATCTGGGCCAGGAGTGCCGTTCCCAAACCCCATCTGGACCAGGAGTGCCATTCCCAAACCCCATCTGGACCAGGAGTGCCATTCCCAAACCCCATCTGGACCAGGAGTGCCATTCCCAAATCCCAAGCTGCCTGGGTTGTGAACCAGATTGATGGTATCTAACACACCAGGGTGATGGTAGAGAGAGTAGGCTCACTCACCAGAACGCTCTGCCTTACAGGGCTGCTGTCCTGCTCAGCCCACAACTTAGAGAGACCAGATCCAGGAAGTCTGCTGGCTGCCCCCCACTACCCACTATCCTGGGGCCTTCAGGGTCAGCTTCCTTCTTCCACCTTAGACTATGGTCACTGGGCTTCAAGAAAATCAAAATGAGGTTCCTGTTGGGAAAATCTTGTAGAGGGACCTATAACCTATAACCCTGGGGAGATGAAGACCCCTGAAAGCCAAGAGTCTAGAGCAAAGCCTGACTCATGGCTGTCAGGTACTTGGCCATGGTACAGCATTTTGCTATGTACTGTCCCGAGTGGATCTCACTGATTGTTCTTACAACTTGTTTTCTCAAGACTTCAGAAATTGCTACTTCAGAGGGCCACCAAGACAGAATTCAGAGGAAAACCAATGACCAGCATATCAGGCTATATACGGAGAGTGCATCCCAACTCTTGACTCTGTGGTCCTCTCTTCCCCTGGGTTTCAGAGACATCAGTCCATCCTGCATGTCAAGGCAGTGGCAGACTAGGTGGACTTCAGTCTGCTGGAACTAGAGTGCTGAGCTGCCGACTGACCACTGAGCAAGCATCTCTGCCCACCAGTCCTCACGCACTGTGCTCACCAAATAGTCTTGGTCTTAATTGTGAGTTCCGTTAGTTCATCATGCAGAATATACATTGTTTGCCGGCATCACAATTCCAGGTCTATCTTGAGTCTTCACAAAGTCCCTGAGTGTCTGAGCCACTGCAGACGCCTGTTCCAGAGGCATGACAATCGTCCCAGCACTGCCCTCTCAGCCAAGGCAGTGTCAATGCCTGGGCTGCCTGTATTCCCTGTCCACTCTTTAAAATGCTGTACAATCTCACGGCCATGTTCCATAGAGGTTCACTGTGTATCAGCTCTAGATCACACATGATGCAGAACTCTGAGGATGCCACCTATAGCCTCTGAGGAAACTACAGGCAAGTGTGTTCAGAAAAGCAAAGTTAACCCACATGGAAAGTGGATGTCATACCTAACCAGTTTAGCAATGGGACCATTAGCTATGGCTTCATCACATCCCACAGGTCTGTATCTGTACTGAGCACCGGGAAAAGGTGATGGTGACTATGGATTCTAGTCAAGGGCTAAGTGGTGACTGGAAACACAAAGGCACTGGGCAGTGGGGCTTCCCTGTCGAATGCTGGGACAGGGTGGGACTGTTGGGCCACCGTGACCGCTGGAGGGGCTGGGCAGCCAGTGTCGGAACTGAGCTAGCCAGAGGCCGTGGATCCAAAACTGTATAGTAACATGCACTACAGACGGAAAGTTCCATCTCCCACGGCCTGCTTATCCAGTTCACACAATAGAGCACCTCTGGGCGAAGTGGGCAGGGTGTGATCGCCTATGCAGTCACCCAAGTGACAGCCGGAGACAACCCACCTTTTCACATGTGCTGTGTAGGGCGAAGTAAATTCACATGAAGCTGCCAGTGTGAACTGTTGCGATAGCTCTCAACCGAACATTCTTCAACAGTTATCTCCAAAATGGAAGTCATCCAATAGGCCCACATTTGCCTCCGTTTCCTTGAGGTTGACAGGAACATGTTAATGACAGTTTTAAAGGCTCGCTACAGAACCTGTTCTTTTTGTCTGATCTCATCCTCCCACCATCAGGCCACCAGAAATAATCCTGATGGGATTCTACTTCTGCAGCAAATTAAAGAGGGCAGCAAAGAGGCATTCTATAGAATGCCAAAACAGCCGCAGGAGTGGAAAACTGGCAGCCGACGACGCATTCTGAAGGCTGGGGATTGGACTCGGTTGAGTGCTTGCTTAGCATGCAAGATTCTACAGCGCCACATAAACTGAGTGTGGTGCCCATGCCTGTGATCCTAGCACTTGGGAGGGTCAGAAGTTCAGGGTCATCCCCAATAATAAGGTCAGCCTGAGTTATGGGAGACCCTGTCCAGAAAGAAAACAAAAATGTACTATTCTCTTGACCTTGGGTTCGGAATCTCAGACTGTTTCTGTTTTGCACACCCATTCCCTTTATCCATATTGAGGAGTATACGTTGCTCAGTGATAGGGTAACATTTACGCATGTGGCTGGCATCACTGCCGCACCCCAAAGTTGTACAGTCCACATCTCAACCAGCCACGAAGAGAGGCCTGGCCTTCTCAAGTGTTAGACAACAGCAGAGTTTTAATTAGCTCATAACAAAAGGAGAAAATAATAGAACACTCACTGTTTACCGCGAGCCACACATGGTGATATGTAACTCATTTATTCCTAATGGCAGCCCCAGGGATACCATGTTTGCCATCCACGTTTTCTCTGGGAGGAAGTGGTGCACAGCAGCTCAGCTAAGGCTGCCATTGCCCCATTAGCTTTAGGACCCTCTGCTGCTCTCTCTGCTCTTGGGGCAAGTACCTTGCTTCCTACGACTGGACTATCGGGGCAAGTCTTGATGCCAAGAGGTTGTCTAAGTAGGTGCTGGCAGTCAACTCCTTTAGGCATCTTCTGGGCAGCCACACATGGAGATCAGTGTCGTCTAGGCCATCTGGGGTATGGAGAGAGTGCGGGTGGACTGTAACTACTGCTGACTTAGGGGTGGTCTCAGAGATGGGGTGTCTTCCCCAACTCACTGAGCAGCTTGTTCAGTTACAACAGCATGGTAACAAGAGGTTATCTTCCAGGGCTGGGATTGCTACGTGGTTTCCATTTTATGTCAGATTGCTTCAATATATGTGAAAATTGTTATAACAAATTGTGGTACCTTTAAGCTTGAAGAGCTTGGTGTTAAGGGATAAACTACATAAAAGGAAGTTAATACCTATTTCTTCCCCTTTTTAGTTTTGCCTATTGCTCTTCCTTTGCCTAGTGGCTGTGGATCAAGATGTGAGCTCTCAGCTCCTTTCTCTCTACCATCGTGGTCTCTAACCCCCTGAAACCCTAAGCCCAGTTAAATGCATTCTTTGATCTTGGTGCTTTGTCACAGCAGTAGAAAAGTAGCTAAGATAGGATCCCTTAGCCTTTTAGTCAGTGAGGTCGGGTGTTGCAAGGGAACACACAGGGCTCAATGATCCCAGCTTTTATCAGTCTTTCAATGACAGGTTTTAGTCATGACCTCCCTTTGAAGGAGATGGAATGAGGTCCTGTCCTTCCTCTGCCTCCTGTGGTTTTTAGGGTGATATGGATTGGAGGGCTCTATAGGCCTCCTCTGTTTCCCTTCTTATTTCAAACCTTGAGAAAATGTCCTTTTCACCTGTGAGGTCAAGAGGTTTAGGAGACGTGGCTATGTTTTTTAGTGACTGCTGGCCCAACGCCTAACCTGGACACGAAGCTCTACCCTGTTAGGTTAATCCTGGCCTCAGGTACAAATAGGAAGCTTTTCTAGTCAGTCTTTCCTGGACTCACACTTTGACTTCTTAAAAACTGAGGGCTCGGGCTCACCTTTCAACACTGAAATGAGTAGTTGCTCTGGAGAGAGTTTGAGTCCAAAGGGTTCTATACAAAGAGAGGACCTACTTATACCAGAGTTAACCAAGAGGTCATTTCTAATTACAAACAACTCCAATTAGATATAATTAGAACTCTGATTTCTTTAGGTTCACTAGAGGCTCTTGGTAGGGCCCGTGAATGGAAGAAAGGAAGAAAAGCTGACGTTCTTCCATTCAGGGGT
>NW_004949101.1:18946159-18967882 GCF_000317375.1 Microtus ochrogaster | reverse complement strand
AGTGCTGGGATTAAAGGCGTGCGCCACCACCGCCCGGCTGTCATCTCCCTTATTTATGGGTTTGCTTTATGTCATTCTTTCCTGGGGTGGCCTGGTGGGAAAATCTTGGGTCTGGAGAATTGAGATTCGTTCTTTCCCTGAACACATTATCCTACTGTTGAAAGCTTAAGTTTGTCCTTTTGCTTTTGTGTTTCTTCATCCTTTATTTATTTATTTTCTTTTGGTTTTTCAAAACAGTTTTTCTCTGTAAAACGCTCTGATTGTCCTGGAGCTTGCTCTGTAGACTAGGCTGGCCTCGAACTCACAGAGACCTGCCCTCCTCTGTCTCCTGAGTGCTGAGATTCTTTATCCTTTCTTATATTCACCTTTTGGGCTTCCCCAAGTAGCCATTCTAGCCCTCTATATTTCCAATTCTCTATCTTTTGGTTTTTTTTTTTTTTTTAGAAATAACTAGCCAACTGCTACTCCCAAAATGTAATTTAAGTATTATCTGGCCAAGGGGATTTTATTAGTTCCTTTTCTGTTTCTGCAATCAAGTTACACGGCCAAGGCAAGTTATAGAGGAAGAGTTCTTTCGGTTTATGGTTTCAGAGGCTTACAGTTCATATTGGCACAGTGGAGGATGCAGGCAGACACGGAGACTGGCACAAGATGCCCAAAGCTCACATCTTGAACCATAAGCGCAAAACAGAAAACCTACAAAAAAAGATGAACCATATTGCTCTCAAAGCCCACCCCCAGTGACACACTTCCTGCAGCATGGCTACTCTAAGCTCTCACCAAACAGTGCCACCAACTGAGACCAAGTGCTCAACTAAGACTAGGGCAGCCCAGTGCTCATTCAGACTGCCACAGGGATCCTCTGGTTTGCTTCAGAGCATTTTCTCCTCTGTCCCCTTGTTTTGCATTGGTACCCTACTGGGATGGCCCAGTGGAAGATTTTGGATGTTCTCATTCCCAAATAACCAGCGCGACCCCCGTAATCATTGTCCCTTCATCCCCTGAGGACAGAATGCTCACAATAGCCAATAGCAGCCCAGGTATAGAGCAGGGCCCTAAGAAAGGTCTGACTGGCCTGCCACCCCAAAGCGTCCTCTAGTAAGGTCTTAGGTTCACTTTTTAGAGTTCTGGCCTCAGTGCTGGTTAGTGGGACATTAACAAGCCGGCTCGTTCCTCTCCTGGGGAACCTCCCCTATGGGGAAATAAAGTTAAGTGTTTCTCCTGGAGGACTAGGAAGAAGGTGAAATTTTAGAGTTTTCTTTCACCGTTGTTCAGTTTCTCTCCTTAGCTGGGGCAGGGAGGGGTACACTGAGCAAGGTGGGGGAGCTTCTGGCCTGGTCAGAGGGCTCAGTTCCTCTGTTTTCTCCTCAGTCTGTCCGAGCAGAGGGGCTGTCAGTGAGCAAGCGAGCCCTGTTTGGATTTCATCAGGGCTGGTCTGAGGTATAAGTGGGAGCAAGAGCTGAGGGGAGCTGTTTAGGAACCTCCTGTCCCCTTTCTTTGTGTTGGGTTCTCATCGGATAGAGAACCACAGGTCTTTTCCTCCAACAAAGGGTATGGTCAGTTTCTTCCTGAGAGACCAGACTCTTACAAATAATGTATTAGGTTAGGAGCTGACAGTCCCAGGGGCTGGAGAGTGAGCTCAGCGGTTAGAAGCACTTGTTCTTCAAAGAGCCCAAGTTCAATTTCCAGTACCCACACGAGGCACCCCGCCCTCTCAGGTACCAGGATCACCTGTGGTGCACAGGTGACCATGGAGGCAGAGCACTCAGACACATATACAATAATAAAAATAAATCTAAAACGGGCTGGAGAGATGGCTCAGTGGTTAAGAGCACTGGCTGCTCTTCCAAAGGTCCTGAGTTCAATTCTCAGCAACCACATGGTGGCTCACAACCATCTGTAATGAGATCTGCGCCCTCCTCTGGCGTGCGGGCATACATGGAAACAGAATGTTGTATATATAATAAATAAGTATATCTTTTTAAAAAATCTAAAACTAACAAACAAGTAAAAAAAAATCTCTTGAAAAAAAATAGCTGACAGACCCAGTTTGGGGTATAAGGATAGGTTCTTAAGTCCAAATAAAACAATATTTGATCATTCCATTTTCTTGTTGTTTCTTATTTTTATTGCCTTTCCATTCCTTAAGTCCTAATTGCCTGTCTGGGAGAATCAATTTCTTTACTTTTCTTGGAGCTCAGTTTGGCCTGATTGTTCCCCCATTCTGACTCCTCAATCAAGAGTCCCTGAGAGGCTTGGCACCCCACTCCTTATCCAAAAACCACGGGGCAGGGTTTTTCCCTCACGGTCTGTTGCTTCACCCGTCTCCAGTGGATTCTCTTGCAGGACAGATCGGTAGCTCTCAGCACCAGGCAGACTGCTCTAATCCCACGGCTGGATCCCTAGGCCTGGCTGATGGTAAGCCTCCTGAGGTCGCTGGACAGCTACAGAACTATGGAGGGTGCTCTGTGCTCAGTTGTGTTCCGCATTCACTCTCAAACACCCCCAGAATGTCCCAACCACTAAGGCAATACAGTACTTGACTTTTTTCCCCTTTGATTCGTGACCAGGGTTGCCTGTAGCCTTTGAGCATGGGCCCTTTTTTGCTGATTTTTCCGTCTCAGGGTCATTACCAATCTAGGAAATGCCAAATGCCCAAGCTAAAAGGGCCACTGCAATGGGGCCATGGGACGTGTTTCTTCAGTGACATGATTCTGGACTTCTTTGCAGATGGAATTAGAATCCTGGGTGAGCCTCAAGTTGTTGGAAATAAAAGATGGGGCTCAAGGACCCCCTGATACTGCACAAAGAACCCATGGGCATGTCATCATTCTTTTGCTAGAAAATAGATGGATGCTTTGTAAATTTTTTCCTCAAAGGCTACAGAGATAAAACAGAGTATCCTCGAGGAGGTTGTAGGCATGAGCTAAGCACCCAGAAATGCATGACCACAGAGAGCAGACAGATCAGAGCAGGACTGGATGGAACCCAGTGACTACATAGGGCATGGGCCTGACTTGTGAATGAAGCTTGTTTGGCATGTCTGTATGAGGACAGAAGAAGGACCCCTTCTCTAAGGTCTCATGAATTACCACCCCTAAAACCGATTAACCCTGTCATGGTGACATGCTCATCTGTCTAGAGGAATAGGCTCACAGCTAGCGGCAGCTGAGCCATGAAGCCCTGTGTCACTTCTACCCCATGAAGATTTCAAGCTAAGAGTAGAGAGTCTTTCGATATTAGTGGATATCAGGGTTCAGTGGGCACCTCCTGAGGGGTTCCAGGTTATTAAGACCCAGAATGAGGAACTGGAGATACTTGGATGGCAGCAGAAAACAGGGACGGTTTATTAGAAAATAATTTATTTCCAAGAAAGGAAACTGAGCTGAAAATGCAAGAAGGTTTAGAAGCTCAAGTAACCACAGCTGTGGCCACATCAAACACGAGATGGGGGCTTTCATGTCACATGATGCAGGCTTTGGGGGCTGTCTGCATAGAGTGGGCTTTCTCAAGCATATTGTGACATGTATTCTGTTATAGAAATGAGGGCCTGGAGAGATGGCCGAGGGGCTGAGAGCACTGGCAGTTCTTCAGGAGACCTGGGTTCATTCCCAGCACCCACATGGTGGCTCACAATGGTCTACGACTCTGGTGCCTGAGGATCTGAGGCCCTCTTCTGGCCTCCACAGGCTCTACATGCATAGCCGTACATGCAGGCAAAACACCCATACATCTAAAAGTTTAGAAAATAATAAAAATAAAATGTGGGAATGAGAAGTCACTCCAGTGAATCTTCCCGGTGAGGAATCGCTCGTGCACTTAGACATTAATTAAGGAAGGGCTCTGTACTTAAGCGCCTGGCCAGCTGGGTGCACACCCAGTAAGAGTCGCCCCCAACTGAATATCTCATTCACTTAGATACACCTCAAGCTTATGCTTTCTGACTTTGTCATCCTTAACTCTCTTCCTCAGGTCCAGGCCCCAGGTTGCTCCAGACAGTTTAATGGATCAGGAGACTGCAAGTCTGGCCTCAGAGGCAGATGAGGGATGTCTCATGTTCCCAGACTTATTTTAAGTGTGCCAGTATCGTTCTTTTTCAAATAGTTGATACCCAGGGCTATCTTGCCCACCTCATGGAATTATGTGTTTTCTGATGCAAGCAAAAGAAACTTAATGATGGTTGTGTCCCTACACCCGCCCCTCCCACCCCCATGCCTGTTAGAGGTGTGTCTTTGGTATGGGAGCCAGGGCCTAATGGCTGGTCATAAACCAGTATTGTCTCCCTTGTTGTGGGAATCAGGGCCTAATGGTCTGTCAGTCCTGGTGAGTAAGCATTTAAGTTCTAGAGTCCTGAATCTCACTTGTCTCTAACAGGCCCGTTTCTTATCTTTGGGTATCTTGGGGTATTTTGAAGGCAACACTCCTTTAGGCAGCTAAATTCCACTTGTGTGACTTAATATCTCCTAGGCAAATCTATTGGTAATTTTTTTTCTAATACCAATTCTATAATTTTAAGTTTTTTCTGTATTAGTTCTATACAACTTCACATCACGTGTCTCATCAGCATCTTAAACATCCTTGTGTGTGTGTTGTTTTCCCTTTTAATTATTTTTTTTCATTTTTTTCACATTTTCATTTTTTATTTTCAAAGTACTCATTTAAGAACACTAGTTTAAAAACATGCTTTGTTGGAACTGGAGAGATAACTCAGATTTTGAGAATGCTTGCTGCTCTTTCAGGTGACTCCAGGTCAGTTCCCAGCACTGAAGTCAGCAAGCTCATAACCTCCTGTAACTCTAGTTCCAGGGGATTTGAAACCTTTTTCTGGCCTCTGCAGACATCACTGAAGCTGCTGGTGTGCGTAGAGGTCAGAGCTCAGGCAGATGGAACACGTGGTTGTTCCGGATCCCGACCCTGGGAGAGGGACAGGAGGGACCACTGAGTCCAACAGCATCGTTGTAATGGTTTAAGTAAAATGCTTCAGGTCCCCGAGTGGCGGCAGTGGGCAGCAGGCCATGAGACCATGCCACAGGTCCCTGAGTCATGGCAGTTAGTGGGCAGTGGGTCCCGAGACCACAGCTAGCCATGAAGGCAGCCAGGTCCCAGGCAGGAAGCTGTGTGGTGGGTGAGAGACCAATATAGATAGGCACACCATGCAGAATGAAGTTAGATATTTATTTAGTGGGTTATGGGAGTGAAGGGGAGAAGGGGAAAGAGCAGAGAGGGAGGCAGAGAGAAAAACAGAGAGACGGGGAAGGGAAGAAGTGGGGGTTAATTATTTTTTATATGTATGTTTTGACCATATTATTTTTAAGAGTTATTTCTTTAATTTTTGAGATTATAATGTAATTACACTATTTCCCTCTTCCCTTTCCTTTCCCCCAAACAGGTGTGTGTGTGTGTGTGTGTGTGTGTGTGTGTGTTTATCTGTTTCTAAATACATAAATGCATCCTGCTCAGTTTGTATAATGTTACTCTGTTTTCAAGACTGACCATTTATTATAGGATATCCAATTTGTGTATTCTGACTGAGTATTTAATATGATTTGTACAATTCAAGTTTAACTGGGTCTGTCTTACTTTTCTATTGATTCTGTAAGACACCATGACCAAGGCAACTTATAGAAGAAAAAGTTTATTTGAGGCTTAAAGTTCAGAGGGCGATTTCACAACCAAAAAGATGGCGAGCATGGCTGCAGGCAGGCATGAAGCTGGAGCGGTAACTGAGACCTCACATCTTGATCTGCAAGCAGGAGGCAGAGACTCCCCCCACCTCTGTGACACACCTCCTCCAACAAGGCCACGCTCTAATACGTTCCAAACTGTCCTACCAACTGGGAGTCACTTAGTCAAGTAGACGAGCATATGGGGGTCATTATCATTCAAGCCACCACAGTATCCCCTGTTCTTCCTTCCTCCCTTCTTTCCCTTTCTCTCCTCTCCTCTCCTCTCCTCTCCTCTCCTCTCCTCTCCTCTCCTCCCCTTTCCACATCCCTGTTTCTCTTTTTCTTTCAAGACAGAGTCTCACCATGTAGCCTGGAACTTGCTATATAGACCAGACTGGCCTTAAATTCACATAGATCTACCTGCCTCTGCCTCCAGAGTACTGGGATTAAATGTGTGCATCACTAATCTGGCTGAGGTTTTTCTGTTTTGTTTTTTAAATTTTTAAATTGTATCTATTTCTTTTGTGTGTGTATGTGGAGGTCAAGGGACAACTTGAAGAAATCAATTTTCTCCTCCGCCTACAAATGTCACTGAGATTGAACTCAGGTTGGCAAACTTGGCAGGAAGTGACAACTCACTGAGCCATCCCAGTGAGTTAAGTACCATTCCATGCAAGCAGGGCTGGGGACTCCAGGACACTGCAAGAACCTAACATAGCATGAAATTTCGGGCCTGTGTCTGCTTTCTCACTTTCCCTCAACCATTCGCTGTCAACATATTTGAATGAATAGCAACCACAGAGAATGTATGTTCCCAAAATGTAACTTAAAGACGCTGCAAGGACAGGGAATATGAGCCTCTATTTTTAGAAATGCTTGTGGGCCAGTTGAAATGAAAACATTTCTTGACTCATTCAGGCATGCATTTGCTGGACTCTCCAAGTCTGGTATCATAAGAGAACTTTCCCTGTTGGACACAAAACTTCGAAACCCATCTCTTTGTGCCCTGTAGTAGCCGTTTCAGGGTTTTTAGCCTGGTCGTCTTGCTGAGCAGATGGGTAATAAAAAAGGCGATTTTAGACCCTCCTGTAACTGTCACTGTCTGCTCAATTATGTATATAGATCATGGAGTGAGTCAGCATTTGAAAATAATAGAGACACTTATTTTTTAAAAATTATATACTTGGTGTGTGTATATGGAAGTGGGTGCTCACCCTGACATACATGGGGGTCAGAGGACGACTTGTGGGAGTCAATTCTCTCCTTCCACTTTGTGGTTTCTGGGAGTTGAACTCAGATCATCAGGTTTGGCAGCGAGCACCTTCACCCACTGAGCCATCTCAGCAGCCCAGGACTCTTTCTCCTTAAGGACTCTTTAGAAGGAGGCAAGTGGACAGGTGCACAAGTTGGTGAACGGGGGATGGTTTTCATATGTGCATATAGGCAAGTTCTCCCCGTCTCTTGTCTTCTGCTGAGGTGCTAGGGATTGAACGGGGGGACTAGTGCGTGGCAGGCAGGCGATCTGCCACTGAGTTACACCCTAGCTCTTGATTCTTTTAAGACAGACTTTCACTGTGGTAACCCAGGTAAGCCTTGAACTCCCAACCCTCCTGCCTCGGCTTCACAAATGCTTGGATGACAAGGGTGCACCTTTGCGCTCGACTTCTTGTTCGTCTCTTCTGAGGCCACTGAGGATGCTCTGCTTCGCTTATTATGACCTGAGAAGTTGAAATTCTTCTTCATCATTTTAAAGGCTAAAACTCTAATATTCCATTTTGCAGCCACTGCTGAAAAGGCAGAAGACACCAAGCCAGATCAGCTCTTCCCAGGACCTTTACCAGGGAACCTGCCAGCTAACCACTCCAGTGAGTACCAGCTGCCACCATCCCAGACTGGAAGATCACTTCCAGCACACACAGCCACTCCCCAGGTGACGTCTGCAGCATCAAAGCTCCTACCTCCTGTTGCATTTAATCCCACGATTGGACACATAATACTTTCGGAGCATAAAAATGTCAAGTTTAATTGCTCGATCAATATTCCTAACGCGTACCAAGAAACAGCTGGCATTTCGTGGTGGAAAGATGGAAAGGAATTGCTCGGAGCACATCATTCAATCACACAGTTTTATCCTGATGAGGAAGGGGTGTCAATAATTGCATTGTTCAGGTATGTGTCCTTTCTTTCTAAATGCCATTATGCTAATGCCACCCCAATAGCAGAACCCTCAAGGAAAACTCAGCCTTGTTTTCTTTTTAAGAAATCTCGATCTCTTTAGAATGTAAATAAATACTGATCTGACTGTTTGTGTTGTTGATTTCTTTTTAATGAGCTTGCCCCACAGTAACTGCAGGCTAATATATACTCTGAGGGCTTAGAGGGCAGCTCCTAACTCATTTAAGATCAGTATTAAGTCCACCTAAGCCCCAAGAGCTTCCAGGAAGTGGGAAACAGTGTGTATGGAGGAGGTGTGTGTGTGTGTGTGTGTGTGTGTGTGTGTGTGTGTTCATTTTCAGTTCTGGGGACAGAACCCCGAACCTCGAGCATGCTAAGCATACATTCTACATCTCAACTATACCCCAACCCGAAAGAAAGTGGGTCTCTTTTGGAGACAGGCTCTCATATACAAGGTCAGTCCAGGCTGACCTCAGACTAATTATGTAGCTAAGGCTGGTCTTAAATTCCAGATCCACCCACACGCTAAGATTACAGGGCTGGATTGAGAAAGTGGTTAGTGTTTTTTGTTTGTTTTTAAAATTATTTATTAATTTAGTGTGTGTGTGTGTGTGTATATGTGTGTGTGTGTGTGTGTGAATGTATATTTGCCTGTGTGTATGGATGTGCATTATGCATATGCCTGGTGCCCTCACGGGCTAGAAGAGGGTGTTAGATCCTCTGGAACTGGAGTTATTGACAATTGTGAAAAACCATGTGGATCATAGAACCGAACACTAGATGTTCTCTGAACTGCTAAGCCATCTTTCCAGACCCAGGAAAACAGTTTCTTAAAGGATTATGAAATGATAAACAGCGGTTGGAGAGAAGGCTCAGTTGGTAAAGCGCTTGCCTTACAAGCATGAGGATGAGTTGAGTCCTCAGTGGGAGATGATGTATTCCAGTTCTGGGGCAGCAGAGGCAGGTGGCCGCTTTACTCTGACTGATCAAATCAGCTTAGCCTACCAGCCACACATGCACACGCGCATGCGCGCACAGACACACACACACACACACACACACACACACACACACGACGATTATCAGTGTTATCTTCTTGGTTATGGGAACTTTAAAACAGTGTGGCTGTCCCAGCCCTTTGGTTCACTCAGTGTCTCCTGCTCTGACCCGTCTCCTGATCTCCTGCCTTCTTTCTGCTGCTGCCAGTTGTGACCAGTGCAGCTTGCATCCAGAGAGACAGAAAGAAAGTTCTAGGGAGTGAGACAGACTCTCAGTCACTTTTTGTTTTTATTAACATGTATTAATCATGCATATTACTGAGGTGCTTGTGGTATGTGGAATGTACACTATTCACTGATGGAATCGGGGTCATTAGCATTTCCTCCTCCTTATTGTTTAGAGTTCGTCTCTTCTAGATCTTCCTAAAATAAAGACAGGTTGTTGCAAATGGCAGCCATCCCACTGTGCTGTGGAGCTCGGTGCTCCACGGGAATACATTTGGGTATGCATTCCTTTTATCAAACTTTGGTTCCTGCCTCTCTTTTTTCTACTTTCTCCCACTTCTTAACTTCTAATCAGAATTCTACATTCCGATCACCTTCTTTTAACCTGAGGGGTTTGGTCAATTGACTAGCTGACTTAGCCTGTTGTTCCCAAAAGTTCAAGATGAAGTGCCAGCCACTCGGAGTCAGAGTCACCTTGTCTCCTGAGCCCTGAACTCTGGAGTGGCATTCTCTTTGATCCGGGATGTTTTCACTTTCTCTGCCCTGACACTTGGCACAATCCCATATGTGTCATGCCTTTAGGTGAATCATTTTTGTTTCCTTTCCAGCAAGCCACCTCATACTTCCCACAGGCCTGATAATTTAATTTGTCAACATTTCCACCAGGTGCGCTTCGCTTCAGGGCAAAGGCCATGATTGTCTCGCTTCATTTTATTCTGGCAAGGTGTATCATGTTCTTCTAGACCGTGGCCACACAGGATAGTTGACTGTATTTTTTTTCTCCATCTACTATAGAAAGCAGATGTCTTGCATAAACAAAGCTTACAAAGAGAAAAGCATTTTACATTCAATAAGCACATAGTGGTGTGTTTACTGGCCTAAAGTAACAGAAGGGTCACACAGGTCAGACGTCCCTTGAAGAGGGCACAGCCCTGCTGTTACAGCGCTCTACGTGACTCCGCCCTTCCTCTTCCCAGAAGTCTCCTAATCTGGCTTTTGAGCTCAATCTCTTCCTGGCGTTATTGGCCAATCAGCTTCTTTTTAGCCAACGAGAGTAATACATATTCATAGTGTACAAAAAAAAAAGGTTGTTCCATAGCATGTAGTACCTTGCTACTTTGTGTGTCTTTGAAGACACCTTGAGAGTTTAATTGCTACTCGTGAGACATTTCCCTGTATGCAGCCCAGCATTGGCACACTGAGGGATAGAGATGCTGTATGCTTTATCCTGGGGCCAGCCCAGCCACCGCTGCTCTGGGGTCTGGGCTTCCCCAGTGCCAGGCCTGCAGCTGTGGCCAGGTGGTTCCTGTCTAGACACTATGGCTCAGTCTGTATCATTTCATTCTGCCTCCTTGGTCCAGACGTTTCTATTTCAAAGGTTGATGGGATTTTCGTACCTTGGGTGGGAGACCGTGCCAGAGCTAGAACCCAAGGTCTGGGGTTCTGCTGCACTCATGTTCTATAATAGGGCTACATCTCACCACCTCCATACCATATTTTTAAAAAGTAGTCATGAACAGTTATAGTTTAAAAAAAAATGAAAATATGTTAACACCCACAAACACATTGAGGAATAAGATTAACAAAACATGTGCTACATAGACCTAAATAGCAAATACACTAAGCCATAACTGAGAAAAAGTAATGACTAATAAAGCTGCTACATATATAATACAGTAAATTGTACATAATTTTACATATATTCATTAGCGTGTGTGAAATATTTTGTAGCTAGCTGATCATCTGGCCAAGCCTTAAATGTAGATGATGTTCCATATGGCCTCATTAAATTTACTACAGGGGAAAAAAAAGTAGGGTAGAGATGGCTCAGTGGGTAGAGATGGCTCGGTGGGTAAGGGTACTCGCCACCAAGTCTGATGACCTGAACTTGATCCCAGGAACCCACGTGGTTGAGGAAAAGAACCAACTCCCCAAAGCTGCCCTCTGACTTGTACTTGTGCACTATGGCACACACACACACACAAATACACACATACATGCATGCCACACATAGACATAAAATACATAAGATTGGAAGGAAAAAATTGAAGCAACGTGTTCCAATTGTGTAGGACATTCTCCCTCGGTCCCTGCCGCCAGTCCCTCATCATGGGGGATGAATGCTTAGGCATCCTGCAGACCTCTTCAGTCCACATGCAATCCCATGCGTGTTTACATGTGTACCCATCCCCACGATGGTGGGCCAATGGAGTGTTTATTCATGGCAGTGGCAAAAATCAATGCCCAGGGTTCGTAGGTTTGTTTTTGTGTGTGTGTATGTGTGTATGGAAGTTGTGTTTCTAGCTAGCTGAATTATGTACTGTGCTGCAAGTGTATTCTACTTTGTAAATTCCCATAATTTTTTTCTTGCTAGCTTGCTTAGTTTTCAATTTTCCAACTATCCATTCCTCTCTCAACTCTGGAAGAAAGCCCAGTCTTCCCTCCTCTCATGGGCATGAAACTCAGGACTGTGCCCCCCCACTTCTTGAGATTCCTGTCCTGGTTCCCACCTCAATCTGGATAGGTTGTCCTCCAGATCTGGGTCCTTGTGCATCACCTCCCACCTTCACTGACATCCTGAGGACCCCTCTTCTTCCTGCATTCATGTGGGTTTTCCACCCTCACTTTGCCATGCAGTCCTTCCTCTATTAACCTCTGAGACTCACATGCCTGAAGACCTTTTCCCACCACCCTGACCATGGGATGCTTTATTTAGATACAGAATCAAACAAGAAAATAATCCCTTTTAGTTTTGAAGTCTTTGAACACATTTCCTAGTTGCTCTTGCTCGGTGTGGTGGGGACCCAGGTCACCCTAGGTGATCTCACCCTTCCCTCTGGAAGCTTTATGATCTTGACTCTGACTTAGATAGAGCATTTCTGGTAGAAGCCCCTTGGTGTGGTTCTTCTCTCCATCCGGGCTCCCATTCAGGGACCTGGTTATGACAGGCCTGCCGTGGAGCTCTGAGCCCATTAAACTCCCTCCTCTTCCTCTTTTCATGTTTTTTCTTCAACTCCCTTGACTTGTCCAGTCCCCTGGGTTTGTTATTTTCAGTTCAGTCTTTCTGGTATTGCTTGCACAGATCCCCAGCTTCCTGATTCAGCTGGGAGGGGAGAGTATTGGGAATAGCCACTCCTCTCCCTGGGCCTACCCCCTCCCAACCTGCCTTTCCCAGGAAGCCTTGATATAAGTGTCTAAGTTAGACCTTCCAGTAACGGTGAATGGTCTAGACACTGTCCAGGAACAGATTGTTAACTCCTTCCTGCCGTGAGTGCCTGGAGGTGAGGCTGGGGTCATGGCTTGTGTTTTCAGTGTCTCTTTTTTATTTGTAGGCTAGATTTTCCTGACCTGTTGAGTCAGGGAACTCCAGGACACTTTACACAGTCTGGGTTCTACAGTCCAAGTGCCTGAACTGTTATTTGGGCTTAGCCCTGCATGAAGCCCCTCCTCCTCTCTCAGCTTCCTGGTCTTTGTGAAGCCTTTAGCTTCAGTCCTTGAATGTGCAAGTTCTGTATTATTTTGCCAGCTGCTCCAAAGACACTTTGCAGGATTCAGTTCTCTCATTCCAAAATATGGGTCCTGGGAATTGAACTCCGGTCCTCAGGCTGGACAGCAAGCGCTTTTACCCCCTGAGCCATTTTGCCTGCTCCCAATGCAACTTATGTGTATGTTGTATAACTTTATGTTTGTGAACACATTGCAAAAGTAAGAAGAAGGCAGCGGTAGCCGAAGAGCTTATTTAGTTTTGTAAGAAGGTCTTGAAGTATAGCCCATGCTGACCTCAAACTTGTAATCCTCCTGTCTCAGGCTCCTGAGTGCTGGGATCACAGGCACGCAGCATTGTGCTAGATGGATCAAAGCAAAGCAAAGCTAGGACGACTGATAACAAAACAAGACAAATTTCTATGTGCCAGTGCTGGCCTGACCTTCCCAGAAGAAGGGCAAAAAGAGCCAGTCATGTGTCCCATGTCCCCCAACCTGAGCACAGAACTTGTGCTTGAAGCACACACAGTGAGGCTGTTAGAAGCCTGCCTTCCAGAACGATGACTGAGGTGGGGGTAGGAGAGGTGGCTCAGTGGTTAGAGCACTGAGTTTGGCTCCCAGCACTCGTGTTAGGTACCTTACAACCACCCGTAACTCCAGCTCCAGGGAGTCCAATGACCTGTTTTGGCCCTGTAGGCATCTTCACACATGTGAGCACACTACACCCACCTACACCCAGAGAGAGAGAGAGAGAGAGACAGAGACAGAGACAGAGACAGAGAGACAGAGAGAGACAGAGAGACAGAGAGAGATCTAAAAGAAAAGATGGCTCAAGCACCAGAGAGTTCCAAACTAGACAAGAGCATACCAGCCCTCCATTTTCACAGTAGCTGCAACTTTAGGTAATTAGGTGAATATTAAAACTGTGTAAGATACCTGGAAACCACGCAAACTAGAATCAGGAACTAGTTTCAGACGGTTATTTGAGGGTAGAGAACAGTTGCCCAGGACCCTAAAATCTATGACCCCCCAAATTCCTCAGATTTCCAAATGTCTTGACAGAGAAACACCAGAGCTCTGGTTTAGAGTCCATCAAAGAAAGCAAGATACCCAACAGTGTGTGGTGTGTGCCAGCAGGGGTTCAAAGAGACAGGAAAGCAAGACGATATAGGAGTGCACGAGTGTCTGTGTGTGTGTGTGTGTGTGTGTGTGTGTGAGAGAGAGAGAGAGAGAGAGAGAGAGAGAGAGGATGAGAGTGAGTTTTGGTGAATTCACACTGTAATAAGTACTAACAAATCTGAAAATAGTAGAGTGTTGGTTGGAGACCCATGGAAAATTGACACTGAGCTTCCTCAGGGGCCCTCAGTCTGCAACTGATTATATGTAATGCATATTGAAATGGATAATCTGTTTTACTCAAAAGTTAAATGTTCATGACATCTGAAAAATGTCCTCATGGCAGCACTATGGCCCAGCGATGTTGAAACATTAACCGTCTTAGCACGTGATAAGTGTCTTGAAGGATTTTCTGTTTCTGTAACAGGGACTCCAAAGACAGTCACTGCAAATTTCTTTCTGTGTTTTTCTTTGAAGCATAACCAGTGTGCAGCGCTCAGACAATGGATCGTATATCTGTAAGATGAAGGTGAACGACAAAGAGATTGTATCTGATCCCATATATGTGGAAGTTCAAGGTGAGCCCAAAGCCGGAGTACCCTGCCGCCCGGGAGCTGTTTAGAACTTGCATTTAAGTGTTTCCTGTGTGATGTGCAGGGTGTGGTCTGCCTGTTAATAATTCTGGAAACCTTAAGGATCCATCAGTGTTGGAATTTTACAAGACAATCCTCTTTTAGAAACTTTAGATGATGATGTAATTGATTCAGTTTTGTGTGTGTGTGTGTGTGCGCGCGCGCGCGTGTGTGTGCATATGTATGCCCAGAGCATTGTTCATGCTCAGCGCATCCTCCACCTGAGTGCTGCTCTCCATCCCTGAGCTTTCACTTTCCAAGGTGCCTTGAGTAGCACCATCATCTCATCACCTCTTTTCCTTTTTGTCTACTCTACCTTTCCTTCTACATTCCGCTCCTACTGAAAGGCTTCCCTGGGGCCCATTCCCTTGTGAACGTGAACTTAATGTCCAGTAACGCTGCAGAAAGCGTGAGTGAGGGAGGAGAAAGGGAGAAAGGAGGGAGTCAGGGAATGGATGAGTGTGGAGGGGAAGAGTCAAGGAAAACCCCTCAGATGAATCTCATAGGGGCCTTTGCTTTGTTTGGAATTCTCTTGTAAAAGAAGATCTTTAGAAGACAATTTACTTGTCAGGATCCCAGGAAAAATGCACAAGTTGGGAAAAGTCTGAATCTCAAAAGCTTTGAAATGGGGAAAAAAGAATCCTATTATTCCCTGGGGAACCAGATTGGTGAGACGTGAGTTTATAAAGCCTGTGATTTAAGTGTCAAGGCCAGCCAGCTTGTGCTGCTAAAACTGTGGCTACATGATCCAAAACAGTAATCATTGGCTTTCTCTCAACATTTCCAAGCTCCCTTGTGGGCCAGATTTTGGAGTTTCAGTAGATTTAAGGATTATAACTATAGAACTGTGCTCTTTTTGTCTTCAAGTGAGTGCCTCTTGTAAACTCTTCAGTTTTACACAAATATGTGAAATTGTATGTGTGTGTGTGTGTGTGTGTGTGTGTGCGCACGCGCGTACTCACTCATAGTGCTTAGAGCATTGAACCTAGAGCCTTATGTATGCTGAGCACATGCCTCACAGTTGACTCATGTAGAGCCCTAGTCGCAGCTGCACAGGTTTTAAAATCCATCTTCAGCCATCTAAAAGTTACGTACACCATAGGTTTCCCTCAAAACTTGGGTAGACCTATATTGTATACGCTCTGGTATTTATTATATTGTGTGTGTGTGTGTGTGTGTGTGTGTGTGTTTATGTGAGTGTATGCTGTATGCGTGTGGTGTGGAGTGGATCTTGGAGGCCAGAAGAGGATGCTGGATCTCCCTGTGCTGGAGTTACAGGTAGCGAGCTGCCTGCTGTGGGTCCTGGGCTGAACTTGGGTCCTCTGGAATAGCAAGTGCCCTTAGCTACTAGCCATCTTTCCTGCCTCACTCTGTTTGTTTTGATGAGAAATACTGCCAACCTGCCAGCCAGTGCCAGGCGCTTGAGCAACACCTGATTTAAAAACTGGCTATGTATTCCCCTCTGGCCAAAGCAGATGACTCACTCCACACAGTCCCTAGAAAAAGTGTCCTAGAAAGCTGGCTGAGGAAGCCTGGTAGTCCAGAACCCCTGCGCTCTTTCTCACTCTGCTTGGAGGTGACAATTGGCTATTTCAGACCCAAGGAAACTTCCGGTCCCTGTCTCCGAAGGCTCTGCTTCCAGTTAAGACATACTCTGCTCCAATCTTTCTCTGCAGGACTTCCTTACTTTATTAAGCAGCCCGAGAGTATGAATGTCAGCCGAAACACAGCCTTCAACCTCACCTGCCACGCTGTGGGCCCGCCTGAGCCCATCAACATCTTCTGGTTTCAAAACAGCAGCCGCGTTAATGAAAAACCAGAAAGGTCCCCATCTGTCCTAACCGTACCTGGTAAGTCTGAGCATTATGTTCATATGTGCATGTATTTATTCATCTGTTCACCGCCCTACCCTCCCACCCCTGCAACAACAGAAACTTTAGTGATGATTGTTAAAACCCAACAGTGGTCAATCAAGAAGGGTAGAAACAGGCGTGGGTGCAATAGGGGAATGGGTGCATTGGAATGGAGGTGGGATGTACCAATGCCTACCTGGCCAGATCCAGCCCAGGCATCCAGAGCTCTGCTTGCATCTCCGGGGCACTGTGGCCTTGCCTGCCTGGCTGGAATTACCCCTATGGAAGCACTTAAGTAAAGACCTAATCGAGGTTGGATGCCAAGAACGTGTATCACTCACGGGGCACTGTAGCAGGAAGTTTGTGAGTCACTGTGGGATTGTTGGTGAATTGACATTCCATGGCCATCTTGATCTCCATCCAAACCAGAATGTCTTGGCTTCGTTCCTGCTCTTGGGCTGGCTCCTGTCAGCAACGCTACTGAAGCTTCCTGTGCCGCTAGAGCCAATGGGCTCCTCTCTCTCCCCTCTGATTGCCTCTTTGAGCTCCATCTGACAATGTGGCCACACTCCATCTCTTCTTCCTTCCTCATGCATTCAGCAAATGCTGTGTGCCCAAGGCTGTTCTAGGCTTGGGATCTCAGTGGTAGACTTTTTAAAAAGCACATGATCCTGGCTTGCTTCCCTTTTCATTACATCTTCTTTGTTGCTGGGCCAGCTCTGAACATCGGGTGCCCAGCTCAGTCCTGGCCCAGCTTCTTTTCTCTCCGAGACACACCCTCCTGGCTGAGTTCCTTGGCCAGCTTCAATGCCATCGATGGGATGACAGCCTGGAACTTTACATCTAAGGCCCTACCCTCTCTACTGAGCTTCCAGCTCCTGTGACCAGCCACCTCCTTGGCTTTTCTATTTGTTGAGTATGTAAGCATTTTAAAATGCACTTCTAGGGCTGGAGAGATGGCTCAGCCATTAAAGGCTAGGCTCACAACCAAACTATAAAATGCGGCTCCAGTTGCCTCTCAGCCTTCTGCCCCAGAATTCCCCTTACCAAATAACATCATGGGAAGAACACTCCTCTTTCCTCATTTTTCACATCGAAAGCATTAGCAATTTTGTGGATTCTCCTTCTATGACACAGCACAATCTGCCTCTGTCCATCTCTGCTCCAGGCACTGTGGTTCACACCACCATCAGGTCTTGGCAAAGCCACAGCCCCTGTCCTGTCCCTGCATCTCTCTACTGTCATGTGGTTCATGTCACCCATCTGATGAAACTCATCAGTGGCTTCCCGCTGGTCTAGACTATCACTCAGGACCCTTCCTGGCCTTGTCCATCAGTCCTGCACGTTCCGGCCCCTGCCCAGCTCTCTACCCCACCCCCAACCCTCGGTCTGTGCTCACTAAGCTCCTTTCACGCTGAGTTCCTTCCATTTCTTCAGACACACCATTTCTTCCTGCTCAGAACCTTTGCACCTCTCTCCCATTTACAGTGTTCTTCCATCTGCCCTCTGTCCTAGGACACACTCACGTATCACTTCTTAAGAGATTCTCCTTACTCTTTCTTGACTTCCCGTCACATCATGTGTGCCTCCTCCATTGTATCAGGGTTGGACTTGTTTACTCTCAGCCTCCTTTCTTAGCATGCTCACCGAGAGCCAGGACTTGGCGTTTTTGTGCACCATCGCATGCCATCCTAAGCAGGATCTCAGTGATCTTTTGAGCTGAGGCCAGGGAGGCAGATGAATTCCAGCCCCAGGCATTGTCTCTGAAGCTCCTCTATCACCCGGGGTGGGATAGGTGATACAGGGTTTTCTACCTTCATCTAAGTTTTAAATTTCTTCAAGGAATAGATAATTGAAGAACATGTGTGTGTGTTCAAAATCAATTTGAATACCCCCTCTCTGGGATAATTGCTCGAAAAGCCACTAAAGAAAGATATTAGCATTGTTATTATTTTGAGATATGGCTTCATGTAACTCAGGCTGACCTCACACTTGCTGTATAGCCCAGACTGTCCCTGAACTCCTGATCATCCGCCTGCATTTGCCTAGCAAGTGCTGGGATTACAAGCCTGGCTGCCACACCCAGAAATACTAAGATTAATTAATGGATATTGTATATTTAATTTAAAATTATTTCTACATGTGTTTGTGGGAGGCTTGTGTGTACACATGTAGAGAGGTCAGAGGACAACTCATAGGTGTCTGTTTTCTCCTTCTGCCATATAAGTTTTAGGGATTGAATTTAGGTCATCAGGCTTAGCAACGGTACAAACCCACCAAGCCATCTTGCTGACCTCAACATTTTCTTTCTTTTTTTTTGAGACAGGGCTTCTCTCTGTGTACCCCGGCTGTCCTAGAACTTGCTCTGTAGACCAAGCTAGCTTTGAACTCACAAAGATCTGCCTGCCTCTTCCTCCCAAGTGCTGGGATTAAAGGCATGTGCCTCCACGCTCGGCAACATTTTATTTTTCAGTTGGTATATGCATTTATAACATAAAACATGGTGTTTTGAGATGTATATGTGCATTGTGGAACCACTTTAGCAACTAACGTATGTATTCCCTCAAACATACTGTTTTAATTTTTATTATTATTAGTGTCTCTGTGTGTGTGTGTGTGTGTATGAGCGTACATGTGATGTGGGAAGTCCTTTGTATATGTGTTGCTTTTATTGGTTAATGAATAAAGAAACTGCCTTGGCCTGCTGATAGGGCAGAACTTAGCTAGGTGGGGAAAACTAAACTGAATGCAGAGAGAAAGAAGGTGGAGTCAAGGAGAAGCCATTTAGCCCCTCCCCCCAGACAGATGCTGGAACTTTGCCTGGTAAGTCACAGCCGCATGACAATACACAGATCAATGGAGATGGGCTAGTTTAGGATATAAGAGCTAGCCATTAGAAGGAAGATTTTTTTTTTTCAGTTTTTCAAGACAGGGTCTCTCTGTAGCTTTGGGGCCTGTCCTGGAACTAGCTCTTGCAGACCAGGCTGGCCTTGAACTCACAGAAATCTACCTGCCTCTGCTCCCAAGTGCTGGGATTAAAGGCATGCACCACCACCTCCCAGGAGAAAGAGATTTCTCATTTGTGTGCCTTCACCTTGTGTGAGTTACCCATTCCAGAGCCAGGCAAGACCCACAGCTGCCTCTGCCTTTTTCAGCAAATTCTACTGACCATGCCACTTATATCTTAAACTAGCCCATCTCCATTAATCTGTGTATCACCATGTGGCTAAGGCTTACTGGGTAAAGTTCCAGCATCTGTCTCCGGAGGGGCTACATGGCTTCTCCTTGACTTCACCTTCTTTCTCCCAGCATTCGGTTTAGTTTTCCCCACCTAGCTAAGTTCTGCCCTATCAACAGGCCAAGGCAGTTTCTTTATTCATTAACCAAAAAAAGCAACACATACACAAAGGACTTCCCACATCATTTCCCCTTTTCTGTTTAAATAAAAAGGAAGGTTTTAACTTTAACACAGAAAAATTACATATAACAAAACAGTTATCAATCAAGAATTATAGTTACAATATTTATATCTACTTTATCTTTTATTATAATAAGGAAAACTATAGTTGTAACTATCTATTCTTCAACTCCATCAAAGACTCCAGAAGGATATAATATTACCTAAGTAAACAGGAAGTGCACTGTAAGCAACTTCCAAAACTCTAGAATTGACACAGACATCTCACTACCAGGACAGTCACCCAAAGTTCTTCTGTAACGTTGGGGCATCCATCTTCAGCCTACAAACCCATAGTATCCAGCAGACTTTTCAATGAAGCAGGAAGTTTCAAAAACAGTTCTAACTATATTGGTAGTTTGTCAGTCATTTTCTTCTGTGTCCTACAGAATGTCTGGCAGGCTCTTTCATGAAATAGGAACCCCAAAGGGCCCTCTAACCTTCTTTAGGCAAGTTCAGCAGTCATTTCTCTGTGGGTCCTCCATGTCCAGCTCATCAAGCAGTTCAGGAAAGAGCAGTTTCTTGCCCAGATGGTCAGCAAACTCTATAAGGAGCCTCTTCAATGCCCTCTGCCTCTTGAAGTAGATTGGTGCTACCAGGAGCAGATGTATCTCACTGTCATCAAAAGTCCTACGTTCTTAAACATTTTAAATACCATATTCTGTAGTCTTTGAAAGGTTTGAAGAATGGCTATCCATCTGAAATACATCTCTGTACAAATAGAAAATCTAACATGACTACAAGCTTGACTATTATAGATGATTATCTAGTAACCTATATTTCTTAATTATACATTGCATTTTTAAATGAGCTACACAAACACAATACCTTAATCAAGATCAGAAATACATTTATAACAAAATTGACCTGAAATTTGTATCAATAGAGCAAGATCCATAGCAATGCAAATCTCCATAGCACACGTGTGTGGAGATCAGAGGTACCTTTGTAGAAGTTACTCTCTCTTCCACCTTTGCCTGAGTTCCAGGGATTAAATTCAGGTTTACTCGGGGAGTGGTTTACCCTCTGCACCATCTTGTTAGCCCCATAATACTTTGGTATGTGTGTGTGTGTGTGTGTGTGTGTGTTAAATCATCTGCATTTAATAGCTAAAAGGGTGATTGAAGGGAAAAGTGGACATATTTTAAAGTTTGGAAATTCTAATCTCTTTCCAAGTAGACCTCACCAATTTCTAGTCTTTCTGGTAAAGCACAAAGGCACACGTCCTGTACCATGTGCATACAACATAACAGATTGTATTTGTTGCCAATTTCTGTTTTTGTATGTGTCTGCATCTGTGGAACCTTAGATTTTGCTTTTGGTGGCCCAAAAATTTTATTTGGAAGAAAATGCCAGAAATAAGAGAAAGAATATATTCACATAGTTTATTACAGTATATTTTGGAGATTGTTCAATTTTATTTATTTATTTATTTATTTATTTATTTATTTATTTATTGGATTTTTCGAGAGAGGGGGTTTCTCCGTAGCTTTTGGTTCCTGTCCTGGAACTAGCTCTTGTAGACCAGGCTGGCCTCAAACTTAGTAGTTCATATTGTTGATCTTTTAATGTACCTAGTTTATAAACTAAACTTTATCAGAAGCATCTGTGTCTAGAAAAATGACATATTTCTAGAGTCTGACACTGAGATTTCAGGCCTACATTGGAAGTCTGGGAACGTACTTCCTACAGACTGGGGGGGGCACTTTATCTCTTTTGGCTCTCTGTGTGAGTCTCAGGGAGCAGGAACTTAAAAGTTCTTTCGGTCAGTCGTATCTTCAGAGTCCAGAAGCGATGGACAGGAAAGTGTCCAATGCCATATTATACCTCACAGGTGTAAATATCTGATAGCCTCACCGTTCTTGAGTGACCAGAAAGCCAATGATAATGGGAAGTCTTCCTAACATTTTATAGACATGGCACGGCTTTTGCCAGCTTTTCAGAGACCCATGTCTGTAACTGAAGGCCCTTTTTAAAGTTGCTGAGTCGGCATTTCCCACCTAGTTTCTACATGACTACAGTATGCTACATTGCTCAAGCAATTCTCCTGGTTGTGAAAGGTTGGAAGAGTGGGTTCTGACTTTTCTCTCTTTCTCTTTTATTTTTGGTGAGAAAAAA